>NC_090745.1:61818699-61853699 GCF_036898095.1 Palaemon carinicauda | reverse complement strand
TTTGGATATAATTCAACATTATGATGCCTTCTCCGGCCTCTTCTGCCTCTAGAAAGTTGAGTATTATCTTTACTTTGTATAAATGTAAGCTCTTGTCGTTTTGAATTAAATCAAAGTGATATTAACGTAAACAAGAGCTATTGCCTACCGGAGGCATCCTGAATGCTGTCGCTCGCTATATATGGGTCATTTAGTTAGCCAGAGCGACGTTCCCGGTTTTTATGCTTTAATAAATCTAGCTATTTAGCTCTTCTAGGAATTCTTATATGATGCCGTTAGTTTTAAGTTCGGCGATATAGGTAACCGATCTTGCCCTTCGCGAGGCTTAGTAGCCTAGGCGTCTGGCCCTAGTACTTTCATGCATGATATAAGTTTTTCCGAGTGTTATTTTATAGAAGCTATAGGCAAATATTTTATACATGTAAGATATTGTTGAATTTTCTTTTCCAAGATTGTATACGAGAGAGTTTCGGTGATTTAGGTAATCAATTCTCACCGCACCTAGGCTAGTAGCCTATAGTACTGTAGTATACTTTCGCACATCCCCGATTGTTCTTTTCTCCTCCGGAGACTAAGTTCAATCCCTCTCTCCCTCTGAGTAAGCCTTAGGCTTAATCCTATCTGAATAATATTCAGGTATAACTTACTAGGATATGTCTGTCCTGACCTAATAACCAGAGTGGCTGTTTTTTTGGTTTGGGGCAGAACATGAGAGTTTCTAGTCTGTGGTCTGCGTCTTCCTTGCATAGAGAATGAGTTTCCTTTGCTAGGTTAGGTGCAGACACAGGAAGCTTTGCTTCCCAAGTCCACGTCTGAATGATTCTGTATGAGATGTTTCCTTCCTCTAGTGGTCTAGCAGACTGTCCTGCATTGTTATTTTCGGGCTGGAGAATGAGTTTTCTCCGTTGCCTGGCGAAATAACTACACCTAACTGTGTTCTGGTATGGAGGAGGATAGCAAGTATTGCCAGTCTTCCTCCCTAATAGACAACCCTAGGTTAGGATGAGCTTGGGTGTGTCTCTTGCTAGAACGAAGTTTATAGGACCCTTATCCCTTCCCCCCCTTTCTCTTTCTTAGTGATGGCCTAGCCATTGCATCTCTTGGCCGCAGTCCTACTTCCGTACCTAGTGTAGGTTAGGATGGAGGACCGTCTCAGCTCTCTGCCGGCCGGCACGTAATTGCCAGCCGACCCTTTTTCTTTTAGAGAGTGAACCCCAGACCTCCCTTGGTCTCCCTTCCATGTCTGCCGGTAGAGTCCGTCAGGCTATGGATTTATTGGAAGCCCACAAGCTACATTCTCCCCTTCCATATGTTCACTCTTGGCAATGCCGCCTTATAACCTTAAATCCATACTGTTTCTCTTACTAGTGTTTTGTACCCCTAGCCCCGCGGCCAGCTTAACAGCCGGCAGCCCGGCAGGTGGAGGTTCTCTGGTTCTTAGTCACTTCCGGCAGACATGGGTATTGCTACCTTTGCTTACCAGCAGTGGAAACACATCCTGAAATCTGATGGCCACTACGATTAGTGGCCGGCAGCTGGGTGTTAGTGTTTCCAGCTGCCGGCTGGCAATGATTGCCGGCCAGCACACATTTGCGAACCAGTGACCTTCCGCCTATTAGTTAAAGGTAGTATATCTTTGAACTATACAGGGTAAATGCCGGCCGGCACGTGCCGTGCGCACTCCAGCACGTGCCGACGCGTGCTGGCCGGCACAGCAGCATGCGATGTACAGTAGTTACTATATTTGTGGAGTAGTACACACGGCATTAATAAAACTACAGTACAGAGTTTGTTGTAACACTAAAGTTCTTGAAACATACTTAACCCTGGAACGGTACGGTGGGTCGTCCGCGACCCCGAGCGTAAAAAAAAAAGAGGTTTTTATCACGTGACTCACCCCCGTGACTGAATTTGTGGGTGATCGACCTGCAGTAGGGGTCTCGCCTACACGCTCTAGTAGTGTCCAGATGTGCGTTGCTGTAGCTGTACTCCTTCCCCGATTTCTGAGACGCGTCGGGGTCGAGCGCGACCGAGTTTACCCTTCTATGGTAATTTGCATAATTATCAAAGTTATTACGTATTATGAAATTGTCGTAGAATGGTGCAACTTGTATAGGTTATCAGTTGTGGAAAGTCTTGGTGGATTGTTTGGCTACCATGTGCATGATTTTTTTTTTTATTTAAAATGTCGTTCATCACCACGAGGACCATTTTACCGCGAGTGCCCCTTTTTCATTTTTTTTTATTTTTTTGCCAAGTCATTTTTCCGTAAGATATTGCCAAATAGTTTCGTAAAACTTTTGCTTTTTTAGTGTTGGAAAGTGTGTCTAGATGATCTGGCTACCCATACGTGACTTTGTTTTTGTCAGATACGACGTAGTTATTGGTATATTGGGTATTTAACTGCGGTTGCCAATTTCTGTTTTTTTTTTCAATATTTGTAAAAATTTACTACGTAGTAAGGAATTGCCGTATATAATTGATTTTTTTTTCATGTTTATGTGTTAGAAAGTGTGCCTTGATGGTTGGGCTAACACGTGCATGTCTTTTTTTTTTTATCTGAGATGCCGTATATTAGAATGTTGGGCATTTTACCGCGAGTGCCCCTTTTTCATTTGTTTTCATTTTTTTGCCAAGTCATTTTTTCGTAAGATATTGCCAAATAGTGTCGTAAAACTTTTGCTTTTTTAGTGTTGGAAAGTGTGTCTAGATGATCTGGCTACCCATGCGTGACTTTGTTTTTGTCAGATACGACGTAGTTATTGGTATATTGGGTATTTAACTGCGGTTGCCAATTTCTGTTTTTTTTTCAATATTTGTAAAAATTTACTACGTAGTAAGGAATTGCCGTATATTATTGATTTTTTTTTTCATGTTTATGTGTTAGAAAGTGTGCCTTGATGGTTGGGCTAACACGTGCATGTCTTTTTTTTTATCTGAGGTGCCGTATATTAGAATGTTGGGCATTTTTCCGCGAGTGCCCCTTTTTATTTGTTTTGCATTTTTTTGCTTAGTCATGTTACCGTAAGGAATTGGCAAGTAGTGTCGCAAAACTTATATTTTTATAGTGTTGGAAAGTGTTTCTAGATGATCTGGCTACCCATGCCTATTTTTTTTTAGCCAGATATAGCGTATATATAGGTATGTGTTCGATTTTCCTGTGATTGCCATATTTTCGTTTTTTTCCCATTTCTTTCAAAATTACTACGTACTAAGGAACTATCACAGAGTAATGATTCATTTAGATGTTTATTTGTCGGAAAATGTGCCTTGATGGTTTGCCTAGTACGTGGCTGAATTTTTTTTTTTCTGAAATGCCGTATATTAGAATGTTGGCCATTTTTCAGCGTGTGCCCCTTTTTATTTGTTTTTCATTTTTTTACTTAGTCATGTTACCGTAAGGAATTGACAAGAAGTGTCGCAAAACTTATATTTTTATAGTGTTGGAAAGTGTTTCTAGATGATCTGGCTACCCATGCCTATCTTTTTTTTTAGCTAGATATGGCGTATATATAGGTATGTGTTCGATTTTCCTGTGATTGCCATTTTTTAGTTTTTTCCCATTTCTTTCAAAATTACTACGTACTAAGGAACTATCACAGAGTAATGATTCATTTATATGTTTATTTGTCGGAAAATGTGCCTTGATGGTTTGCCTAGCACGTGACTGAAATTTTTTTTTTCTGAAATGCCGTATATTAGAATGGCCATTTTTCCGCGAGTGCCCCTTTCTATTTGTTTTGCATTTTTTGGCTTAGTCATGTTACCGTAAGGAATTGGCAAGTAGTGTCGCAAAACTTATAATTTTATAGTGTTGGAAAGTGCTTCTAGATGATCTGGCTACCCATGCCTATCTTTTTTCTTAGCCAGATATGGCGTATATATAGGTATGTGTTCGATTTTCCTGTGATTGCATTTTCTCGTTTTTTCCCATTTCTTTCAAAATTACTACGTACTAAGGAACTATCACAGAGTAATGATTCCTTTAGATGTTTATTTGTCGGAAAATGTGCCTTGATGGTTTGCCTAGTACGTGGCTGAAATTTTTTTTTTCTGAAATGCCGTATATTAGAATGTTGGCCATTTTTCCGCGAGTGCCCCTTTTTATTTGTTTTGATTTTTTTTGCTTAGTCATGTTACCGTAAGGAATTGGCAAGTAGTGTCGCAAAACTTGTATTTTTATAGTGTTGGAAAGTGTTTCTAGAGGATCTGGCTACCCATGCCTATCTTTATTTTTAGCCAGATATGGCGTATATATAGGTATGTGTTCGATTTTCCTGCGATTGCCACTTTTTCGTTTTTTCCCATTTTTTTTCAAAATTACTACGTACTAAGGAAGTATCACAGAGTAATGATTCCTTTAGATGTTTATTTGTCGGAAAATGTGCCTTGATGGTTTGCCTAGTACGTGGCTAAATATTTTTTTTCTGAAATGCCGTATATTAGAATGTTGGCCATTTTTCCGCGAGTTCCCCTTTTTATTTGTTTTTCATTTTTTTACTTGGTCATGTTACCGTAAGGAATTGACAAGAAGTGTCGCAAAACTTATATTTTTATAGTGTTGGAAAGTGTTTCTAGATGATCTGGCTACCCATGCCTATCTTTTTTTTTAGCTAGATATGGCGTATATATAGGTATGTGTTCGATTTTCCTGTGATTGCCACTTTTTCGTTTTTTCCCATTTCTTTCAAAATTACTACGTACTAAGGAACTATCACAGAGTAATGATTCATTTATATGTTTATTTGTCGGAAAATGTGCCTTGATGGTTTGCCTAGCACGTGACTGAAATATTTTTTTTCTGAATGCCGTATATTAGAATGGCCATTTTTCCGCGAGTGCCCCTTTCTATTTGTTTTGCATTTTTTTGCTTAGTCATGTTACCGTAAGGAATTGGCAAGTAGTGTCGCAAAACTTATAATTTTATAGTGTTGGAAAGTGTTTCTAAAGGATCTGGCTACCCATGCCTATCTTTTTTCTTAGCCAGATATGGCGTATATATAGGTATGTGTTCGATTTTCCGGTGATTGCCATTTTCTCGTTTTTTCCCATTTCTTTCAAAATTACTACGTACTAAGGAACTATCACAGAGTAATGATTCCTTTAGATGTTTATTTGTCGGAAAATGTGCCTTGATGGTTTGCCTAGTACGTGGCTGAAATTTTTTTTTTCTGAAATGCCGTATATTAGAATGTTGGCCATTTTTCCGCGAGTGCCCCTTTTTATTTGTTTTGCATTTTTTTGCTTAGTCATGTTACCGTAAGGAATTGGCAAGTAGTGTCGCAAAACTTGTATTTTTATAGTGTTGGAAAGTGTTTCTAGAGGATCTGGCTACCCATGCCTATCTTTATTTTTAGCCAGATATGGCGTATATATAGGTATGTGTTCGATTTTCCTGCGATTGCCACTTTTTCGTTTTTTCCCATTTCTTTCAAAATTACTACGTACTAAGGAACTATCACAGAGTAATGATTCCTTTAGATGTTTATTTGTCGGAAAACTTTGTTTACTTCTTTTTTGATTGAATATCATCAAATTTTTTTAGCTAAAATATTATATTGTTTTACATTTTTTTTTTCGATTTTATTACCCTTCAAAAAAATTTTTTTGGGTCAGAATTTTAATTTTATAGTCGTAAAATAATTGACAATTATCCAGCAACCCACCATACAATTTTTATGCATATCCAAGAATAATTAGATTAGTAAATAACACCTTGAAATTGACATACCCTTCCTACATTTCAAGTGGCAGATTAGGGAGTCTGAGTCAGTGTGGTTGGCGGCCATTTTGTGGACATATCCGAAGCGTAAGTTGCCCTATCTATATATATCTTTGTTCCCTAGAGAATTTGTGATATTTTGGTATATTTTTACCTGCATAAATATCATATTATATATTAAATATATGTATTTTTTTACGAAATTTCTAAGTACTCAAAAAATTACCTTTAGATATGGCCCCTGATATAAATGTAATTTACAAAATAATGAAGATTTTTTTACATATTTCTATTTTAGGATAACATATGTTTATTCCCTAAAAAAAATTAGCCACTTCCTATTTCATTTGGGTACCCAAAAAAATTCATGAAATTTGCACAATTTTTTTTGGCCAAAAAAAGTTACCCTTTTTTTCTCATTTCAGATCTTCACCTCCATGGGTCTGACTTCATCCAAAATACATCAAGATGTGTCCTAAACATTCAAGAATCAATTCCTAAAAGGATTTGTGTATATATGTATAAACTTGTTTTTCATGAATTTTTATGTAAGGTCTTTTTTTTCTACTGAATTTTTTAAAATATTTATAATAAATAGTTTTTCTGCAGATGAGTAGTATTTATCTTTACAGTTGTTTTAAGCATTCTTTGAATTTTTTTGGCAAAAGAAAAAAGGAGGTTACTGCAAAAACTGATTTTTCAAGAATTTTTTTTTGGCGTCGGGGTCGCTCGCGTCCGAGTATACCCTTAAAGGGGTGTCCGAGGAGCGTACCTATCCAGGGTTAATGTTGTCTTGTAGAGCCTTTGGTTGAGACCGTACAATATATAGAAAGTGAGTTGTTTCTGTATTCATTCTATCCTGTATATTAATACTTTATTTCAAGGTGTGAGCTACACCTTGAATTTCCGTTAGGAAATTACATAAGGTATTCTAGAATAGAATTAACCTTAGTTTTAATATCTTGGGAGGTTACAGTAATTAGCTGGACAGGAAATACAAGTACTGTATGTGTCTTTCCTTCTTTCCTTTATAGCTTTACTGTGTAAGCTACAAGTTCTAATATAAGTGAAAAGCCTTCACTTGCTAGTCATGGATTTTTCTTCTCTTTACAGGAGGACCATCCGAAGTGCGGGAGTGTGTTCTGCAATGTCCGCAGCAATAACTGTGGACATCAGTTTTGCAGGAGGCACGCAGCATGCGCAGCCTCCAGAGGTGATCTCCGGTATTGGGATTCTCAGGTTTGTACAGTATGTTCTAACCTGATTACTGAGGCATTTAACACCCCTAAGTCAAGGGATGCTGCCAGGGAAAAGTTACGAACCTAGGTGAGGGGTTTTCAGAAAAACACCTCAGGCCCCTACCTTCCAAAGGAGAAGATGAGGGCTTACCTTTTCCATAAAGCATCGGCTGATGCAGTCATTCCTCAGCCTCAGGTGGAGATACCAACTGCCCAGAATCCGGTAGATTCTGAAGTCTCGGCCCCCCTTTAAGACATCCAATTGGACGATAAGATGTCGGAGGTGTCGGATTCTACAGAGAAGGACCTTCTAGGAGAAGGTCAGGAGGAAGAGCTGTCCCAGGCTCCTGAAGTAGAAGAAGAAGAAATCGACGAGGTGTCGGTTACATCGGTTCCGGACCCAGAACCTGTTCCGTCTACATCATCTGGTATCCCAGATGACCTGAGAAGGACTCTTTCTTTTATTGTTGAGATGATTCAACAAATTCAAAAGAAGAATGATGAAAAGGAAGCTGCAATGAAACTGGCGATACGTAGACTTGCAGCATCACATGGGCCCCAGAAGCGACTCAACGTGAAGTGTCTTCCTTTGTGCTCGGATACCAATCCTTTGAGGTATGCCGAACGCATGCCAATGACAACCTGAAAGATTGTTATATCAGAAAAGCTTGGAGCAATTCCCCTGGAAGAGGTAAAATGTTTGCCCAACAAAGATTCTTTCCCGGACTGCTATGTCCGTCTTAGGAAGGAGCCAGCCTCAAAGGAGGAGACGGAGCCGAAGTAGGTCATAGTTCTTGACCATAGTAAAGCAAAGGCGTTACTAGTGAGCTCGATGAAAGAGAGGGGCTTCACAAACTCAAAGGTGCCAGCCTTGAGTAAGAAGCTTCCCCCCTTTGTGGCCTCTCCAACCAGAGCCTTTCCCTTCATGGAAAAGGGATATAAGGCAGCCTTAAAGGCGGTGGAGGCAAGGAAACCATACCCTTCCTTGGAGGAGTGCAAGCCGTTATCTCTGACCATGCCCTTGAACCAAGAAGACTAGAAGGATGTCCACCTTACCTTCTCAGTCGGGAAGCTGGAAGCTGATATTGCTGAACGTCAGTTTGGTGAGGAACTTCCAAAGCTGTCGGAGTTTCTCTTGCGCAGAGAGCAAGAGACGAAGGAAAGACTTGCGGCATCGATGTCGTTGCAAACGACATTAGAAACGATGGCAAGTGACCCCAAGAACTAGGACATGTTCATGGTAGTGGCCAAAACCCACCTGGCCATTGTAACGAAGGATCTCTATAGCTTTATTAAAGCTAGGAGAGCCTGTAGAGAGTTCGTGTTCGCCTCGGCTGCGGTGAGGCACGAACCGAGGAAGCTGATCTCCTCTTGTATCTGGGGTAAGGACCTCTTTCCCAACGAAGTGGTTAGAGAGGTAGTAGACAAGGCCACCACGGAGAATAGGAACCTTCTCAAAAAGTGGGGCTTAGAATTTAAGAGGAAATCTTCTCCGGATGAGGGTCCCCAACCCAAGAAGAAGACAAAAAGGCCTAGGCTATCCTCTCGGCTGGCTAAACCCTACCAACAGCAACAACAACAACTTCCTGTGACCGCGGTGCCTCAGATTGTGGCACAACCTCCAACCACGTACCAGCTGGTACCTCAACAAGTGGCGACACAGTCGCCAGTTTTTAACCCAGCCTTCGAAAGGCAGACTTCTTCCTTTCATTTGAAAGCTAGAGGAACAGCCAGAGGTTCTTCTAGACGCCCTTCAAGGGGAAGGGGATCCAGGGGAGGACGCGGTCAAGGAGGCAAGGCCACAGGTCCACAACAACAGAAGTGAGATGCTTCCAGTAGGAGGGAGACTACAGCTATTTAGGGATCGTTGGACCTTCAATCCCTGGGCCCACAGCCTAATAAAGAATGGACAAGGTTGGAGCTGGAGCAGTCCCCCACCTCAATTTCCTATATTCTCCCAACACTCAACCCCCGTTCTGGAAGAATATGTGCAATATATGCGAGAGCTCTTAGACAAAAGAGTAATCCGAAAAGTTAAGTCCATCAAATTCCAAGGAAGGCTGTTTTGTGTTCCAAAGAAGGGCTCAGAAAAACTCAGAGTCATTCTAGATTTGTTGCCACTCAACAAGTTCATAGTGAACTACAAGTTCAGAATGCTCACACTTCAACACATAAGGACCCTAGTGCCCAAAAGGGCATATACCGTCTCTATAGACTTGTCTGACGCTTATTGGCACGTTCCAATTAATCGTCACCTCTCCTCCTACCTAGGCTTCAAGTTACATAGAAAACTTTACGCCTTCAGAGCCATGCCTTTCGGGCTAGACATAGCCCCAAGGATTTTCACTAAGCTGGCAAACGCAGCCGTTCATCAATTACGCCTAAAGGGGATCCAAGTAGTAGCCTACTTGTACGACTGGCTGGTGTGGGCAGCATCCAGGACAGAATGCATGCAAGCCTCTAAGATAGTGATCCAGTTCCTGGAACATCTGGGATTCAAGATCAACATCAAAAAGTCTCGACTTTCTCCAGCTCAAAAATTTCAGTGGTTGGGAATCCACTGGAATTTGGAGACACATCGACTTTCCATTCCTGGTAAGAAGAGGAAAGAAATAGCAGGATCTGTCAAGAGACTATTGAAATCCAAATGGATATCAAGACGCGAACAGGAGAGAGTGCTGGGCTCTACAGTTTGCTTCGATAACAGATCCAGTGCTAAGAGCACAGCTAAAGGATGCAATAGGAGTCTGGATAAAATATGCATCAAACGCGCGAAGAGATCTAATGAGACCTCTACCGACTCAACTGCGAACGCTTTTCAAGCCGTGGTCCAATGCCAAGCAATTGAAGAACTCAATACCTCTTCAACCTCCTCCCCCGTCAGTGACTATCCACACAGACGCTTCAAAGGAAGGCTGGGGAGGTCACTCTCATCAGAAGAGAGCCCAAGGAGCTTGGTCCAATCTTTTCAAGTCATTTCACATCAACTTTCTATAAGCCATGGCAGTACTTCTGACACTAAAGAAAGTATCTCCTCGCCACTCGACCCACATAAGACTGGTTCTAAACAGCGAGGTGATAGTGAGATGCCTGAATTGACAAGGGTCGAGGTCACCTCAAATCAACCAAGTGATGTTGGCCATATTCCGCTTGGCGGAAAGGAAGAAATGGCACCTGTCAGCAGTTCACATTCAAGGGTTCCGCAATGTGACAGCGGATGTTCTATTCAGGTTTAAACCAATAGAATCAGAATGGTCCCTAGACACAGGATCGTTCTCCTTCATCTCGAGTCAAGTCCCAGAGCTGCAGATAGACCTCTTTGCGATGAAAGACAGTGGATGCTATGTCCCTAGACTGGAACAGATGGTCCAGTATTTATCTGTTCCCTCCGCACAATCTCCTTATGAAGGTCCTCGATAAACTGAGATCCTTCAAAGGGAAAGCGGCAATAGTGGCCCACAAGTGGCCAAACAGTGTGTGGTTCCCTCTAGCATTGGAACTATGACTAAAGTTCGTACCCCTACCGGATCCATCCCTGTCTCAGTGAGTACAGAAGTCGACTGTCTTCGCTTCATTACAGAAAACACGGAACATGCATCTCATTCTTTTCTCTCCTTAGCGATGAGAAAAAGATTCGGGGTATCAAAAGTCAATTTAGACGTTTTGGACGAAACCAGAAGACAATATGAGGCTTCAGGGAAGAAGCGCGTATCCTTTGTCAAGGCGAAGAAACCAAAAGAAATCTCGACAGATTTCTATGTTTCACCTTCATGAGCAAGGTTTAGTAGCTAACATAATATTATTGTGCAAGTCTGCCTTGAGAAAACAGATACTATATGCCTTTCAGGTCGACCTTTCTAACGACGTTCTTAATGAATTACAAAGGCCCATGCTAGGCTTAGCCCTTCAGTGCCTCCAAGACTCATTTCATGGTCATTAGATAAGATTCTTCATTGCATGAACAATGAGGAATGCGCTTAGAAGGATTTGAATTAAAAGTTATATTTGTGTTTGTACTCGCTTTGGTGCCAGAGTTAGTTAAATAGTGGCTCTCTCTAGAGAGGAAGGCCACGTCCAGTTCTTGGAGGGAGAACTGAATCTATTTCCAAACCCAACGTTTCTTACCAAGAACAAGCTACGCACCAACAGGCGGGGTCCCCAGAGAATCTGCCCTCTGAAGGAAGATGCATCTCTATGTCCAGTGGAGTGCCTAAAGGTCTATCTTCATAGAACTTCAGACTTTATGGGAGGACTGCTGTTCAGAGGAGAAACCTTGGGTTCAAAGTTATCTCTGAAACAACTAAGGGTGAAACTCACCTGTGTTATTCGCAGAGTGGATCCAGACAGTACACCCGTAAGTCATGGTCAGAGGAAAGTTGCTTCTTCCATAAAATTTCTTTAATTGTATGGACGTTGAACATCTTTGTTCATACACCAGCTGGTAGTTATCCAAGGTGTTCCTTATGCACTATGCGAAGCAAGTGGAGTAACTCAAGAGGTCTGTGGTAGCAGTAGGTAGAATTCTTTAACCTTCTGTTTAAATCTTTGAGGAACAGTGTAATTAATTTGGGACGATTAATTAAGAGGGTGGGTGTGTAGTCACAGTATGTTACTACACACTGAACGACAGGCCTCTAACGTGTCCTTACGAACTGTTCCATTGACGTTGGTGAACTATAGCATAATACGGACACTTGTGCCAAGCGTTTCTTACGCTAGTGTAAATAAACAGTATACAGACCGTATCATTATTATTAATGATTCGATTGAAGTGGCAAATCTGTTTCCTGTTAGACGAAACAATATTTTCTGTTAACTGTTTTCTTTATGCTTTTACGGATATCGTCCACATTTCATAAATTTTATAAATGTTGATCTGATATGTATGTTTATTAAATTTTAATAAACTAGTTCATAGTCTTATTCGCCCACACTCATTTTATTGTAAATGCACTGAGCATTAAGATTAAAATATGGATATTTTTATCATGGTATGTCTTTTAAGATTGTTCCTTGATTCAAGCAAAAATCCACTCGATTTAACCCTCCTTAGGAAGGATTGACGTTGTACCCTAAGGGGATGGTGGTAGAGATGCAAGATTTGTTCCTATGTAGATACAACTGTTATCCAATAGTTAATAAAAGTAGACACATTGGGTCATATGTCAGGAATTCTTACTGACATTAGTGACTCTTATATAAACTTTGCCTTATAATGTATAGGGCAAGACCACTATACATGCTTGTAATTTTGTCATCCATAGTTATTATGTACTCCTCGAGACTTTTTCCAGAATCTAGTACGACTCTTCCCTGTAGGGGGCAGGAAGCACTAACTTAGTTCATGCTTAGATGAAATGATGTATGGCGGTAACATCATAGGTCTCTAGGTCTAGACGGACCAGGAAAATACTTTCTTGAGAGTACGGCACCGCTTGAGAATCCACAGATACAGTAATGCTCTGGTAAACTTCCATCAGAACGATATGGCCTGAGTCCCAAAAACAGATTTTGAGCGAAGCAAAAAATCTATTTTTGGGTGAGGTAGCCATGTAATCCTGATGGACCAACCCTTCCTTTTATTGTAAAAGGGCTTATTGACCCCTCCCTATAATACAGTATCTGTAGCATATCGTATATCGCTACAAGGAATAAAGGAGGCGCTGCCGCCTTCATCACATACACATTGGAAACGGAATAGGAGAGATTCCTTATGAGCGGCTCTCTTTTCATTCTTGTTTCAGATTCTTGTGACTGTAACCCCTCGAAGCGTTAATACTGTTCGGGGTGAAGATAGCTATGTGATGTGTCAAGAATACGTCCTCTGATATTATGCGATATCCCTGTTAGATTTATTTAGGGATATTCGTTCCAGGAGTTAGAATTCTGGATACCTTAAGGTAAAATTCTCTGGGAATATCACTGTAGTCAAATATACCCTAGGAAGCTACCCTTTAGGAACTTCCATCAGGACGACATGGCTACCTCACCCAAAAATAGATTTTTCGCTTCGCTCAAAATCCGTTTAGTAAGTGAGGTGTGAATGAAGAAAGAATTGCTCCTTTTTTTCCGGAGCGAAAATTTCGGATTTTCTGACATATTTATGTTGATATTTTTCATTGTTAAAACATAACAAAAGAGAAATAGAAAAAAATTGAAGCCATCATTATAAAGCCAATTAAATTTACAATAAAATAAAAACAATAAAAAAATACATCTATTGGAAAACTATCGAGCAATTTACCGTTGTAATAAGAGTAAGGTTTACAATATTGTTGTAGGTGTTTTTACGATAAAATTTTTATTTTTTTTTGTATATATGCGTTAATACTTTTATTTTCGTTTCATATTCCATATAAAAGTAAAAAGAATGGGTTTTCTCTTCATGTGTGAGACTTGTATATTACAATTATTTACATGCGCACAAACCCGTCTTGTTAAAGTTTTTTACGAGAGCACAAATTGAAAAAAAAAAAAAAATAGTAGACATTGGAGATCAGCATAGGCCTACCCCGCCTCCACTGCTACAACCAGTTTTCATTCAAGGATCCACATGTCCCACAACCATCTGCCCACTCAAGCCCTGATCCCGGACGCTCAAATAAGGGGAGTGGTCGGAAAAACTAACCAAAGCAGCTAAGAATCCAGGGGGTGCTGCAAGCATCCTGGAAGCTGACGAAATTTTAAGTTATTTTAGAGCGATTTTTCATGAATCTGACATCCATTTCTCCTTATAACTGCATTTTTGGGCTCGACCCATATCGTCCAGTTTGAAGTTCGTCATTGGCAGCTTCTTTTTGGGATATTTCTGGAAATGATATAGAAGAGAAATTTATCTTGGAGGTATCACGAATTTCTTTACCTCCGGAGCGAATATCCCGAGAGATATCATGTATAAATCAGGGACATGTTAATAACAAGCCATGGTTATCCACCCCCAAATAGAGTTAACTTTGTTTCGGAGGAAAAGGGATAGGGAAGGATACATGGGGGAGAGAGCCGTTACAACACCCAATCTCAAAGATGTGCTATGACTAATACGCTTCCTGTTGGGCCCTTCCCCTTTACAGTACCATCTTTGCTGTTCGCTTGGAGTGTTTCTGCTAGTTTTCTTAGCTTTTGGAGTGTTTTATTCTAATTATGAAAGGTACAACTTCTTCAACATCTACTAAGCTAAGTAACCACCCTTTCGTGTGTTGGAGAATTTTGCGTCTCTACTCAGTTTGCTTTTATTATGTTGCGTGCTTTTATTGTTCCGAAGCCGGCAGGCTTTTGGCGCCATTTATAGTGTTGTCAAATACTCAGAAGTCTTTTTTTATTTAGACATTTGATTTAGGAATATATTATTTTATTATTCTAAAGAGTGGTGTGTATTTGGTATCCCACCATTCTTCCTTGATGTTTCTGTTGTTTTTTATATCAGAATTAGCTTAGGCTATCCTAACCTAGTTGGTGGCCATAGCTAGTATATGTTCAGTAGTGCATCACTCCCTTCTTTCACCAAACCTTGCGGGTTGGATGAGGCCATCTATCCTCTCACATTGTCGATTCGTCATGGTGGAAAGTTGCGGTCCTTTTGGGAGTTGGATGGTGTTCTCAGTTACCATAGGGTGACTGCTTTTCACTTTCCACTTAGCATATACGTTTGGCGAGGCGGCACAGGTCTCGGGATCCTGTTCCCTGTGTCTACTTATGTTTACCCATTAGAACTCCTTACTCCTGTTCTGATGCTGATTAGTAGACCTCCTTGTGTTGCCTTAACCATCATTAGACTCCTCTCTTAGTCTTTGGTAAGGTATGCATGGTTGTGAGGACTTGTTCTCTGTGCCCTATCACAGCAACTCCTCTGGGACACTATTGTTATTCCATGTTGTTGTTGGGTCTTCCTGCCATGCAACCTCACCATTTTCTGAGTCTCCCATCACCACCCCTCCTCCCCCTTTCCTTGTGCCTGTTAGTGTGCCTACGTGTAGGCCATCTTTCCTGTCCTAGGTCGAGGAGATTTTCTCTTCCCCTGGTTGAAATCTCTCTGCTGCCTTAGAGTCCAGCTTTGGGTGTTTCTCTGCCCCTTCCCCTTCCTAGTTAGGTCATAGCCTGACTGTACCAGAACTATGTTCCTCTTATCTATTCATCTCACCCTTTCTTTTAAGCTTTCCTTCACCCGCTAGGAGGCTAGACTTGCCTACACAGTTCTCTCATGGCCTAACCCTATCTAGGCATAGAATTGGTACCCTTGGGTCACTCCACTGCCACCTTGGTAGTGGTTGTCCTATGTCTGCAGCCTCTCTTCCTGTGCTATATCGCTCTTGCTATGGAATCTTGACTCCCTTGCCTGGTTAGCCTCTCTAGGCAGAGGTGCCACCTTCTATCTCTACTTCCTGTCTTGTCAGCTTGAGATATCCCTCTAGGTATGGAGTCTTGACTCCCTTGCCAGGTTAGCCTATCCTGTCTCTGCTTCCAGTCTCCCTAGCTTGAGTTCTATAACATTGGTTGTAAGATATCTGATGATTTCAGCTTATTACTCACCTGAAATGAGTGAAAAATTATTAGTAATTATCCATGACTTAATTCCTTCCGATGTCACCAATTTTTTTCGGTGAGGTTTAATGATACATTGGTATTCTTAAAATACATTTAATAGACTTCTGATTACATTGCTCTGACTCTGCTAACAACCAACTACCAACAACTAAGCGTCGAACGTCTCATAAAACAATCTGACAAACCAAAACAGCAGATTGAACAATAGAGCATCGCTCTCAAAATACTTAAATCCTACTCCAGAGCATAAGTAGATAAAATCACATTCTATCTTTGAGGTAGTTAATAAATGCTTGAAGCCTAATATCAAAAGAAATAATTTCAGTTATATACATTCTTGAACATGTTTTATTAACGCAATATGATGCAATGTTGCTCAATACACGTAACATTTCAGGTAATACAGTACATTATTACAATAATACATAATTCTCCTCCCTCTTAACTTGACATTGTATAAATCTTTATATATCTAATCTCTCAGGGGGCTTTCCTCTATTAATCCTATTAGGAAGCACTTTAACCTCATCTTGTACTGGTATATGAAATGGTTCTGAATCTACATTTGATGTGAGATCATCTTTGTTAATATTTGACTCATTTGATCTAACTGCTTCTGAAAATTTCTCATCTCTAACATCACATGCTCTACTGTTTTTCTGTTTAATGGCTGTAATTGATCAACATGACGTTTTACAATACTTCCACCAACTTGAACATCATAATGTAAATTTCCTACCCACTTCTCCGGAGTGTTGTACGATCTTACCACGACATCAGATAAAGGTAAAAATGTTTTATTTTAGGAAGCTTTTCTACTTGTTTATACCCTTTATCTTCTAAATCACTTTGCAAACTTGGATACAACAAATCTAACTTAGACCTTATCCTCCTCCCCATCAACAAATTTGACAGTGTCATGCCTGTTGTGCTGCGTGGCGTTGTTCTATAAGACAATAAAAACTTTGAAACATGCAAAAATATGTTACCTAAATTTGCTTTTCTACACTTCATATTATGTTCAAATGTTTGAACAAACCTTTCAGCCTCTCCATTGGTAGAGGGATATGTTGCTGAAAATGTATGTTTTATTCCATTGACTTTACAAAATTCTTTAAACTCTTGTGAGGTAAATTGTGGACCATTATCTGTAACAATTCTTTCTGGAATACCATGTGTAAAAAAAATTGCATTAACTCTTTTTATTGTGGCGTAAGATGTTGTTGTCGTCATCGGAATGACTTCTGGTCACTTACTGTAAGCATCTACTACTATCAAAAACAAATATTTTAAAAAAGGACCTGCAAAATCTATATGCACTCTTTGCCATGGATACCTGGGTAAGTCCCATGGGTGCATTCTAGCAAATTGAGGATTGTTCTGTTGCATAACAAAATTCATATAATTCCTTACATAAGATTCCACATCTTTATCTACACCTGGCCGCCATACAAAAGTTCTTGCATTTGACTTTGATCTTACAATATCTTGGTGATCAGCATGTATTTCAGACAAAACCTTATTCATCAGTGAATTAGGAACATTTCGTCACTATTCCTTGTGTTACACTCATTTCATACCATATATCCTCATAGGGTTTACAATTTTCCTCTTTTCCACATAAGTCCCTACCAGTCATTAAACTCTCTTAAACCTTACTAAGTAATGGGTCTCTCTTGGTACAGTGTGCTACATATTTTACTGTTATGGGTACATCATATATAGAAATTAATATAATACTGTCATCATACTCTTCTGGAGCTTTGTCTACTGGTAATCTAGATAAAGCATCTGCATTACCCATCTTTGATGTTGGACGGTTATCTATATCATAGTGGTACACGGCTAATGTAATTGCCCAACATTGTAGCCTTGCAGCTACCAACATAGGTAAACTTGCTTTTGGATCCAATATTGCTAATAAAGGTTTATGATCTGTAACAAGTGTGAACATTTTCCTACCATAAAGATACATAAGAAATTTCTTAACTCCATACACTAATGCTAAACCTTCTTTTTCTATTTGTGAGTAACTCCTTTCTGCCTAGTTCAATACTCTAGAAGTGAATGCAATTGGTTTTTCAGTTCCATCTGGCATTAAATGAGATAATACTGCACCTAAACCTATGTTTGAAGCATCACATACTAATTTAACTGGTAAATCCATTTGAAAATGTACTAGGAATTTAGGTGATGTTATTTCCTGTTTGATTCTTTCAAAAGATTCCTGACACTCTTTTGTCCACTTCCATTCTACACCCTTATTCAACAAATTATACAATGGATGTGCAAATTCTGAATGAAATTCCCATAAAATGCTACTAAACCTAAAAATTATTGTAATTCCTTAACATTTTCTGGTACTTTTGTTGATTGTACAGCTTTAATCTTCCCTTTAGTTTTGTGAATACCCTTGCCATTAATTACAAAACCTAAGTATTCCACTGAATCAACTTCTAAAATACATTTGCTCTTATTTACTCTAATATTATGTTCCTTTAACTTCTTCGGAACTGTTCACAATCATTCTATATGTTCTCTTGTGTCTTTACCAGCAAATACAATATCATCTATAAAAATTAATAATCCTTGCATTCCTGAAAAAAATCTTATCTATAGTTTGTTGCCATATAGCTGGACTACTTGCAACTCCATAAGGTAATCTCTTTGGCCTAAACAAACCTAAGGATGTATTTACTGAACCGAATTCTTGTTAACTTTCATCCATGAGAAGCTGTTGAAATGCTTGTCTTAAATCTAACTTAGAAAAAAACACTGCATCCTGACATGATTGCAAACATGTCTTTCAGATTTGGTAATGGATGTTGAGCTACTTGCAGTTGTGGATTTAACGTTACTTTTTGGGCTCAAGCCATGTCGTCCTGATGGAAGGTTCCTATAAGTAGCTTCCTAAGGGAGCTACTTATAGGATCCTTCCATCAGCTTCGATCATAGCCGGTTTCGTAGTGGGAATTCTTTCTATCGATTGATAGCTATCCTTACTGTTATGTAAGGACTAACTCGGAAATGTCCATTAAGGATGATACGATCCCTAAGGAAATTATCATTTTGAATCATGGCAAGGCTCAAGTTAAAGTTAGCTGAATTCACTAATACCCAACTTTCTGCCTTTGGCAGGAAATAGGCCACTTTTGTGGCCCCCATAGATACTGTCTTCCCTTTTGTCTGTGAAAGGTTAAAGGCCATATTAAAAGCAGTAAGGGAGAACAGACCCTTTCCCGTGCAAGAGGAATGTAAACCTGTCTCTCTAGCCTTTCCTTACAATTTGAGCAATTGTGAGGACGTCCATCATAGATTCACTGATGGATAACTAGATAAGGATGTTGGAGGCAAAGAGTTTAATGAGAAAGTATACAGGATTCCCGAATCCCTATTGATGGGAAAACTGGAAGCTAAAGAGAGACTTTCTGCCTCTATCCTTCCAATCTTATCTAGAGAAGCTTACTGAAAACTTGGGCAAATCTGATCTCTTTCCTGTCTTGGCTAAAACTCACCTAATCATGTTTCATAGGGATCTGCATGCTTTCGTCTTAGCCATAGTAGCATGTAGAGAATACGTCCTAGCTGCTGCTACAATCAGATATGAACCCAGAAAACAGATCGACTCCAACATCTGGGGGATGGATCTCTTCCCGGGGAAGCTGGTTAAATAAGTGATGAACAAAGCGGCTCAGGAGAATAAGATAAAAAAATGAGAATTTAGCCCAATGTAGGACCTCAACCCAAGGGCAAGAAGCCCAGAAATAATTTCAAAGGATGGGAAATCCTTTCCTGTCGCGACAGCCTCAGTTGTAGCCATTCCTCAGACTGTGTGCACGGTCCCCCAGTCTCCAGCCTTCAACAAGGTGTATGAGAGAGCTACTACCATGTTTCACCCCGCCAAAGTTCATAGGAAGGGCTCCGGTAAAAGGGGAAGGTCTGGAAAAGGTGGTCGAACCAGAGGCCGAGGAATTAGAGACAAGACGTCTAAAGTTGAAGGTCCTTCGCAACAACAATAGGGACCTTCTGGTAGGGGGATGACTTCACTTGCTGGTTCAGGGATCAATGGGAGTTTGATCCCTGGTCTCACCCAAGTTCAGGAGGTTCTTTCAACCCACAACCCCATTTCATGGAGGATTACTTTCAGGACCTTCTCCGGAAGGGAATCTTCCCTTCCACTAGATTCATGAACATTTAAGGTCAGCTATTTTGCGTGCCCAAGAAAGATTCGAACACTCTTCAAACTATTTTGGACTTGTCCCCAGTTAATAAATTCATTCTGGACGACAAGTTTCAGATGCTGACTATCTTGCAAATACAGACCCCACTACCCCAGAGGGCCTACACCTTACAGATCTTACTGATGCCTATTGGCATCTTCCGATAGGTCGGCGCTTCTCCCCCTACCTTGGTTTCAGACTGGCAAGAAAGGCCTACGTATTCAAAGCTATGCCCTTCTTCCTCAGTATAGCGCCAAGGATTTTCACGAAACTAGTCGAGGCCATTGTCCCACAACTTCGGAACAGAGGCCTTTAGGTGATGGCTTGTTATTAATACGTCCCTGATTTATATGCAATATCTCTCAGGATATTCGCTCCGGGGGTAAAGAACTCCGTGATACCTATAAGGAAAATTTTTCTGGTATATCCTTACAGATATATTCCAAGTAGAAGCTACCGATAAGGAACTTCCGTACATCAGCAGCCTTTAACCATCTTTTTAAACATTGTTGTACCTGATAATCGTAATCCAGGAAAGTAATTTTCTCGTCCTTCCACAAACTTCGTAAAAATTCCTAATAATATTCAGGGGTCATCTAGTACACCTGCAGAACGCTCCACTTTACTTCTTGATACTCTTGTCTCTGGTCCTGAGATAGGGATAAATAAGCACTACGGCCTTTCCCAGCAAGTACCCTTGACACTAATAAAGACCATTTATCTTTTGGCCATTCCAACTTCGCTGTGACCGTTTCACAATGATTGAAGAACTCATCCGGAGCTTCTGCAAATTTTGGGATCAACACCTGTGCATTTGCCATAACAAACATCTGAGTTGCCAACCTTGTCCGAGCATTCAACAGTACCCATTCCCTCAAATGCCCTACATCTTCTTCCCGTCTTTCTTCTCGTCTTGCTATCATCTTCAACTTAATCAAATTCTCCTCTGTTGCAATTCGTCAAATCTCAGCTTCAACATCCCTATCTGCTTTCATGTTTTCAGTTTGAGGGTCAGTTGGTCTTTGCTTTGCAAAAATATTTTCCTCAGCGTCCACCAACAGTTCACAAGCTGCAACAATATTTTCTTATGACAATTTACTCAAATTTATCAACGCCTCTAAGGCTAAACACTTGTTTTACATGGCCCTGTTATCACCAATATTTAAGACAGACTCGCTCGATCCCAAGGGTCTGGGCACCAAAAAAATATATGATATGATTATGACTCCTGGGGAACCAAACATATAATATGATATGCACTACTACTGGCAAGAAAATCAACCTCTCGAATTCCAAACTCACTTGTTTGCTTTTACATCTCAATTGTTACACTTTTAGAATATTAACACACTAATTATGAGACAGTTAGATAACTCCCTGACAGCAATATACAAAAAACACTGAATATCCAAAGGTCTCTTAATTACACTCAAATCCAAACTGGGTGATTACTCTTAAGAATCATTTATGACTTACTATGGCTCTTTAACAGGATACGAGCGGATTCTATTCTAAACAATGATGATTGGAATAATACACTCTTCACAAAAATAAATATATTTTATATAAATTACAACACTTTGCAATGAATTTACATAACAACAAATGTTAAGACTGAACAAAACTTACATAAAGACAAAAATGTTACGATTCTGAAAATTATATAATGACTTGACTTGAACTATTATATCTGAATGAACCTTATACTAAGAAAAGAAATAACACTTATGGAAATTATACAATCAATTGTTTCACTTGAAATTAAATTTGGATGCAATATTTAAGGTTGACACTTAATGAATATAGATAACCTGATCACAATACAAATAGCTAACCTTGCTACAGGGCCATTTACAAAAACTTTACTTAATGCCAACATTCACTCTAATACAATTAATTCAAATTCACCATTTCGTCTTACATATCTTTTCAACACACGATTTGCTTCGGGGCACAGAGTCACTTAGGAGAGGACACAATAGAAGTATTGAACACTTTTAAAACAATACTCTGAGCTGCGTGTGAGAGAGGGAGAGGGGAGGGAGAGGGGAAGATATATGTCATAAGGCTGTAATTTTCTATCTCTATCTGTCTTTAACCCTGGTATCGCCTTTATATAAGAAATGCAGCTACTTCAGAAACTTCCAAACTATTTGGGAAGCGTGGGGGCCTCGAATAAGCATCAGAGTTACCAAGTATCGTTCTCCCAAACGTATACTCATGCCATGCCTGCTAGCTCCGCCAACCCCTTGTCTATAAAATAAAAAATAAAGATAACATCCTATCACTAGGTCCTTCTCGAAATTTCCTAAGCACATGGTACAGAATTTTCTAAAGCACCTGGTACACTGCGTATTCTCTCACAAACATGATGCAGAACCTCATGAAATATAAAAGAATATTACATAAGCTCTTGTTTCTGTGGTGTATGACTGAATAACACTCTCAAAAAAATTTACGCAAGATTTTGTAATAAAATTACGTGAAATAAAAAAGTTAATTTTTAAAAATAACTTAAGTTTACATTTATTAACTTACATAAAGAATTCAATGGAATTAGCAACGAATGTGTTACATAATTTACATAATATACATATATATACACAAGGAGAACACATCTTAAGAGCTGACTAACATCTCTTCAATGCACAAATAAAATATAAATAAAATCATTAATAAGCTATGTTATTTACTGTACAATAGACCAGCTTCGTAAGATATATATATATATATATATATATATATATATATATATATATATATATATATATATATATATATATATATATATATATATATATATATATATATATATACATATATATATATATATATTATATATATATATATATATATATATATATATATATATATATATATATATATATATATATATATATATATATATATATATATATATATATATATATATATATATATATATATATATAGCCCAAGCTTAACTTCCACTAAGGTTACGCAGTTTAAAATTCACTCGAGAGTAATTGAGTGAGCATTCCAAGTTTGAAAATAACTTTTGTTGAAGAAAACAGAAATCAATAAGTTAGATTTCGGTCATAGGGTAATCAGATTAAAGGGAAACCTATGAACGGTTACTATGTAGGTGGTATCCAGTATTGCTTGTCTATTTGATCCATCAGCCAGACACCGATGCTATTAACAATCTATGAGAAAAAACAGTAGGCTACAAATAGTCCGACCAATGTAGCTCCTTTATCAAGTGAACCTCAATCTAATTATAATAAAAGGTTTCTCTAGGGAATATTGCTTATTGATATGTCTTTTATGACACTAAGAAAAGGTTTACCATGATCAACTTTGAGGAGAGGGGTTAAAGGCGGCCATATTTAAAAATGGCCGCTACTTTTTTTTTCAGATTCAATTAACACTGGTTTTCTGACTCCAGCCTATAAAAATCCAAAAGAAAATACCCATTTCATCTTCATTGATATTTTAGAACATTTATCGTAGTTTTGACTCTATCATATCTGAATATGCAATACTAGATGCCACATAACTCATTTTCCTCGATAGTCAAGGGAAACTTGATTTTCTTAGAGAGCAGATTATTCTTTTTTTGTCCTTATCATATATATCATACCTAGATCAACATAGAAGGATTTTCAAAATCACTGACAAAAAAAAAAAAAAAAAAAAAAAAAAAAAAAAAAAAAAAAAAAAAAAAAAAAACCTATGCTATAAACATTAGTACAGACATATGACCGGTAGGCATATTACAGAAAACCTCTTATTCCTTTTAACATATGTATAAATAAGCCGATTTTGATAATTCCATTGTCTATGTCTTTAGTTTTTAGGATCAGTTTATTAATGAATGATTTGAAGTTATATGGAATAAATCAACATACCTCGGCCCCTCTGTTTTGATTGTGAAAGGGGTTGCTACATTTGCATGAACATAAAAGATACTCATTATTGTAAACCATGATATCATGGTTGCTAATTATTCGAAATACACTATCACCGAACTAGTCACTAATAGGTTCCCTATCGTCGATACCAGGCTATGTTGAATTGGTGACTGCAATAGAGGTCTGCGTAATCACCAAAAAAATATGAACAGTTGTACTGTTACCTATAGTCACACCTTGCTGTATTACACCCAGTTGTACAGTTACGCTTTGTCATTGGTAATAAATTAGAAGGGCTTGCTGATATATTAGGCATAACAGGATGCAGTTTGTCATCTTTTTGCTTCCGCTCCGCACTCTTCCGCTTTTAACTAATTTTCACCATTTCAATATTAAATTTAGTAAAAGACTCTGACGATGTGGAATTTAGCTACTACTTTTGTTGGTGGCAAGGACTTGCCCTCAATATATTTTAAGCTCTTGGCTACCTTTTTCATAGAACTTTTAAAACGAAGAATATTTATGCTCTAATTTGGATGCGTTGCAAACACACAGTAAGGTTTTTTCTCCTGCCTCAGGTAATTTACTTTTGCATCATGAAAGATCAAAGAAATAATTCTTTCAACTGACACAGATGTTTGATTAAGAAAGGGTGACCGCCCTTTCTTGAACAAACACCTGTAACTGTTGATAGAATTGTTTCTTTTCTTTCAATCACGTTTTTTAGGACAATAGCCTTACCTTATCCATAAACTCTGCTTGTGAAATCACCTAATATATCATGAATGATGAGAATGTTTACACAGATGACATAAACTAAAGCCTACTAATACTTATTTGTCTTTAAGATATTCCAAACCCTCCTTCTCTAGGTATTTACCTATGGTTCTGATCTGAAGAATTGCGTAAATTAGTATTGACGTGATAACAAAAAAGTTCCCACAAATTAGTAATATCACCTATTAGTAATTTCTTTCTTCGTTTCGGGGTTCAGGGTGGTTTTAACAATTAAAACATTTGCATCTTCTCTTATATAAATATCATTACATCCTTCTTCCAACAGGGCCATTCCTAACAAATTTTTTTACATTAGCTTGCCAATATTATAAGCCAGCAAAGCATTTTTATCTAATTTCAAGCCTTTTTATGGTGGCAAATGACACATTAACACCAAGAAAACCTCCTGAACGTCTGTGGTCAGTAGCTCCATTAACGGAGTTCTCATTCCCATATCCACCAAACGCAATGCATGCTGTAGCAGGACTCCTCCAAAATCCACGTAGTTAAACTTTGGATAAGCTGGCTAAATGTCTCAACTTAGGTTTATTAGCTTTTCGTGAAAGTTCAGAATAACCATATAATGCTGGTTGATGACCACAAAGCTCCTACTCAAAGTATTTAGCATGCTTCTTGGTTGATGCTTCATTATTCATGAGAATAGTCTTTGAGATAAATATTTTGGATCTGTTTGAACAATTTTGGTTCAAACTGAGACAAGCCCATAACTTTTTTTTTTTCTTTTTAGAAATTTTAATTCGTTAACTTCATTTCCATCCATGAATGCAATAATGTTACTTCCAGCCATTCTTGCCTTATCAATAGCTACCTTATTTGCAAAGATCACACTTTAGATATTAGGAAGGGGCCAGTTTCTGTAAATGTATTTTATATTTGGAGAAAGGAAATAATTTTAACTCTGTCCTTTTTGCATTGTTTTTCACGTATGGAAGTGGACTCACGGTGCTAGTCACGCGTGCTATACCAAATGCCTGACAGTTCTTGAAATTGCAAAGTTTATTTTTGTTGATGCTGGAATTGCTAAAACCCCAGTTGACTGAAGTTCAGCCATCCATCTCCATATGTTAATTCTCCAGTTGGCGTAATGCTTGGCATCAATACTTGTTTTATTACTAAATCTGTAGACAAGCCAGACTAATAACAACCAATATGCCTAACCACATGAAACACATACCACCATGATTTTATATATATATATATATATATATATATATATATATATATATATATATATATATATATATATATATATATATATATATATATATATATATATATATATATATATATATATATCAAGATGACCCGATGGAAGCTCTTCAGTATTCTGTAAATACAAATAAGATGATTTTACATGATTATTATGAACAGCTGCTGTAAATTAAGGTAGCTTTTGTCTTGTTGCATCCAAGTGTAACTTCCAGCTTCTGATTCTGGATCATCTTTAGACCGCATATCTATAAAAGAGAAACCCATTGGAATAGTCTTGTTTGTTTTAGGGGTTAGGTAGCATGATTTGTTATAGACTGCTTCTTTTGAAACAAGGCTCACTGCATAGATAATTCTGTCTTCCACAGAGTGTGACCACATAATTTTTTCGGACCATTTCACATACAGTCAACAAACAATCCTTAACTTTCAGCATTTCTACATGGGAAACCTAAAACTAATTTTTTTATTTTATTTATTTATTTATTTGTATATATTTTTTTTTTTTTTTGCCCTCATGGGTAACAGAAAATGCATTGTTCTTTGAAGTTAAGTCCACCAGTAGGGGGATGGGAACAAGAGGGCGTCTTATCCGTAATAGACTGCTTTTTCAAGTCAAATTTAATGTACATTTACTATGAAGGATCTGACCAATCTAAATGTGGATATTTTTTCCACGTTCATTTGAAGCCCTTTTTATATAGAATCAATCCTCTTTAGGCTTATCTTAAATATTCCTTCACCTCAATCCAGTCTTTTGTTACACAAATCACAATTCTCCATGTGTATAATCCTTTCAATTTAGATAGTTTTAAGTAACAAAATGTACATTCGAGTGTTTCAGTTAATCACACCTTTTAATTGGAAGAGTTACAGAGGTAAAGTATTAAATAATTCATAAAAGTAAAAAAAAAAAAAATAATAATATAAGATACATCAATATTGAATAATCATTATTCACTATGGAGATTAAAAGATGTGTTCATTGAATAGAATGGCCAGAAGTATATTAGTATAGAGTCTATGGATACCGAAATCGGGTAATATATTACTGGGTTATGAGTCATTTAATGCCTTCTGTATTATGCTGGTCAGACGTACGTTTGTGCTAATTTTTAACGCACATATTGCTTATTTTTATATCAGTTATTTTGATAATCTTTATATACAGGTCATATATATATAAAGAGAATGGTTACGTTCTTCATATATATATATATATATATATATATATATATATATATATATATATATATATATATATATATATATATATATATATATATATATATATATATATATATATATATATATATATATATATATATATATATATATATATATATATATATATATACATATATATATATGTATATATATATATATGTATATATATATGTATATATATACATATATATACATGTATATATATATATATATATATATATATATATATATATATATATATATATATATATATATATATATATATATATATATATATATATATATAGTTTAAATACACTTGAAAACAAAGCTATTTTTATACATACGTAAAAAAACAAGAGGAAAATAGAGCGATAAGTTGTATATTTTAGAAAATTATTGTTACATGTCTTAGCTACTATATGCCTTCTTGTCAGACCTAAGTGAAAACATGAGGCTACTCTTAACAAGTATATATATATATATATATATATATATATATATATATATATATATATATATATATATATATATATATATATATATATATATATATATATATATATATATATATATATATATATATATATATATATATATATATATATATATATATATATATATATATATATATATATATATATATATATATATATATATATATATATATATATATATATATAGTTTAAGTACACTTGAAAACATAGCTATTCTTATACTTACGTGAAAAAACAGGAGGAAACTAAAGCGATGAGTTGTATACTTTAGAATATTATTGTTACACGTCTTAGCTACTATATGCCTACCTGTCACACCTAAGTGAAAAACACTAGACCACTCTTACCAAGTATTTTTCCAAGAAGTAAAAGTACAGCTGGAAAGCAACATCCATATTTCCAATGTTTTCAAACACTGCTTTGATGCCTGCGCGAAAATCTCTAATGGTTACATGGCAACTCCTCATCGTAATTGTTGTCAAAACACGTTCTATTATGGAAAGAAACTCTCTGTAAAAGGTTTTATTTCCATACACAGTTATTTTTTTTAGTAATAACATTGTCAGCAATAACGAGGAGAGAGAAATAAACATTGGATATCTTGGGCTTAAGTGAAAAACGCTATAAGGGGATTGGTAAGGAAACTTTAGACCAAGGAATTATATATATGTATTCAGGAAAATCAGATGGAGTTGGAAGAATATGATTATTATAGATTGTTATGCCCAGCAAATGATTCCCCTGAAGAAAGGAAAGATGAACGCTATGAAGAACTGCAGACGGTAAGAGAGATATGAAAATGGTGGTATGCGACTTCAATACTAAAGTTGGAAGAAATAATCAAGGTATAGAGAATGTGACGGGTGTTGAGGGTCTTGGGAAGGTTGCAAATGAAAATGGAGCACATTTTGTAAGTTTCTGTTCAGCAAACAATTTTGTCATTGGAATTACTCTTTTTCAACAAAAGAACATCCATAAGTATACATGGACTTCATCATGTGGCCTTTATAAAAATAGATCAAATTGCCATTAATAAAGAGAGAAAGAGGACTCTGAGAAATGTAAGAAGCTATAGAGGTACGGATATTGGTAATGATCACCAGCTCCTCATTGCCACACTGAAATTAAAACTGAAAGCACCCAAAAGAAAGATAGATGGAATCGCTAGGTTTGATAAAACTAAGAAGAAGAGCAGAGAGAAACATTTGCAATTGAAGGTAGGAATCAAATTTCAGTCTTAGAAACTTGAAGAGACGAAGAACAGACATTTAATGAAGAATGATGGGATTTTAAGAACATATATCAGTCAGTTGGTAGTGAAGTTTTGAGACACGCAGTTACAAGGGATACTATAAAAAAGAGACAAAGACAAAAATTGATTGTTGAGAGTTTTCGAGGAAGTAATGAAAATTACAAGGAAGAGCATGTTAAGTATTCCAGTATTGACAGTGAGGTCAAAAGAAAAGCCAGTAATGACTGGAAAGAATATCTAGACAGTAAAGCAGATGACGCTGACAAAGCTATGAATTCAGAAAGTGGCTATTGTGTAAGAATTGCTCATAGAATTATAAATGAAATCTTGACTTGGGCAAAGAAGAAGAACCATATACCCATCAAAAATAGAGATGGCTCTGTTATAGCAACAAAAGATAAAGAGATTGGAGGTTGGGCAGCCGTCTAGTGCGGACGTATGAATGAAGTGTTCCATGAGTAGTGTTCTGAATTCTTGGTGTTTTCGTTATATTCCTGGAACAGGCTCTAGGACCTCTGACAAGGCCGTCTTCTACAGACCATAAGAAGAAAGTAAGACCATTCTATTATTTTCAAATAATATAAGAGTTAATAGATAGATAGCAACCTTACCCTAGGTCCGCCTAGGTTAAGGCTACCCATGATGGATTTGACCGACCAGGATAACGACTTTTTGACTATGGCCTCGGATATTGAGTGTAACAGAGAAATGGATTACGACTGGATTAAAATAGAAAGTAGAAATTCTAGAAGAAGGAAAAGGGAACAAGAGAAAAGTGATAGTTCGGAGGGAGAAATTGAATGCCATATTGGAAGTAGAGTTGGTCGAGTGGACAAAATAAAAAGCCTGACAACTACAAGGGATGTTCCTCTTACAAAATTAACAGCAAAAAGTAGCACAGAAAAACATGTAATAAATTAGTTAGATCAAGATAGGAAAAATAATAGGTTAGAACATAAAGTAGAAGGTAAGGTAATAATCATGCAATTTTTAGATACAGAAGGAAAATCAGTGAGACTACTTCGGAACCCTATTAAGGTGGAGAGATATTTAAGGCAGTCGACGTTTGCACAGAAAAACGCGGTGAACTATAAAACCAATGAAACTAAATAACACCTAGTAGCAGTTTTTAATGAAAAGGAAGACTTAAATGATTTATTGACTCTAAAAACTTTTGGTCCTCAAGAAGACACATATCAGGTAAAATGTCGACAACCAATAGGAGATACTAGGAAAGTAGGGGTACTAGGACCTATCTATGAGGAAATAGAAGAAGAGGAAATTAGGAATATTTGGAAGATCAGGATATTAAGGTTATCAAAATAGAAAGGATGTGGAAAGGTAAGAGAGAGGATGGAGTAAAAGCTAAATGTGTAAAGATTACATTTGAGGGAAATGAGATGCCAGATAAAATAAAATTTGGAAACAGAATACTGGAAGTTAGGCCGTTTATACCAAAGGTCATTCAGTGTTTCAAATGTCAGAGGTTTGGTCACCATCAAGACGACTGTAAATCAAAAATAAATAAATGTGTAAAATGCGGGGGAGACCATATGGCCAAAGAGTGCAGTAAAGACCTAAACAAGGACCAATTAAAGTGCACAAATTGCTCGGGGAAGCATGTCTCTAGTTATAGGGGTTGTGAAGTAGCTAGAGAAGCCCAAAGAATACAGATAATAAAAACATTGGAAAATGTACCTTATGACCAAGCTAAAGTGAGGGGTCATGAAAAATATGACCAGGTTAGTAATAAAACAGAAACAGGGACGAAGGGTGACATGTTAGGTTCAAATCTTAGTACTAAACAAATAAGAGACGAAACTTTCAAGAGAAATTATGCTGAAATTGTGAAAAGGCAGAAAATAAAAACGAATGATAAAAGCTGTCAAACTGAAGGGAAGGAAACTGAGCACAAAGAAAGTTCTAAAACTGAAAACAAAATGGACTCGGAAATAATAATAAAATTATGCATATTCATTTGTGTTGTACAAAGAATTTTAGCCAATAAGGAAACTTCTGATAGTCATTCAATATTAATGGATGAAAATGTTAAAAGGGAAATGCTAGTAACGTTTGGTGTAGCTGTTGACGATGGGGAATTGGAAAATCTTAGAAAGGATTTAAGCGTAAGGGTAAAATCAATAGCAAGTAAAAATGGATATTAATATGTCAAAATTATCTATAATTCAATGGAATGCGAGGGGTGTGTGTAACAATCTGTCGGAGTTAAAACTGATGTTGTACAGTGTCAAACCTCATGTTTGCTGTGTATGTGAAACATTTTTGAAAGAAGATCAACAGGTAAAGTTTATAAACTACAGCGTATAGAGTTCTAAGGAAAGACAGAGTAGGTAAAAGAATGGGGGGTGTAATGATCCTTATTAGACGTGGCGTTTGTTATGTAGCGGGAAACACTACAGAATATCCAAATGGTAAGATGGAAGTTCAACACATCAAAGTCAAACTCAAGAGAGGTAATTTTGATATAATAAATGCGTATAACCCTAGTAACAGGTTGACTCAAGAGGAATTTTTTTATTACATAGAGAAACTTGGGAGAAATTTTATAGTTGTAGGGGATTTTAACGCTCATCACTCCTTGTGGGAACCTGATATTGCCGAAAACAAAATCAATAACAGCGGGAAAAGGATAGTGGAAGTATTTAACGAACACGACAATTTAGTACTAATTACTCCACCAGGACTACCTACAAGACTAAATCCTATTACAGGGACATTTTCAACAATAGATTTATGTTTTAGTTCATCCACAATAGCGAATTATTTTAATATAAAAGAGCTAGCTGACAGGGGTAGTGATCACACACCAATCTTAATATATATAGTGACTTGGAAACTGAACAAACAGGGTTATGGAAAAGAAAGAGGTGGGTGTTGGAAGATGTTAACTGGCAGAAGTGGAATAATGATATTGACGCAATAGAAGTGGCAAACACATTGGAACTGGATGGTGAAATACAAGATTTCAGCAATAGAATGATCAAATCTAGTGAAAAGAATATCAGACAAACTAATGAGAAGGTAAGTATTAAATATGACAAGCCATGGTGGAACGAGAAATGCAGTAAGGCAGTGGCAGAGAGGCGACGAGCAAGAAAGCTGTTCACCAAACACCCAACCACTTGCAATAAAATCGACTTCCGCAAAAAAGAAGCAGTAGTGAAGAAATGTAATAAAGTTACAAAAAGAGTTTCTTGGGGTAATTACACAGGTAAAATGAATATGAATACACCTCAGAAAGAAATTTGGAACACTAATAATAGGATTAAGGGAATTCCAGTTAGAGATAGCCATCCACTAACTAATGGCCCTGTCACACCTTGACGATTCAGCCAGCGTATGCCGACGTATCAGAATTTCCCTAAAACGCTGGCATACGCTGAATTATCGAATTTTTTTTCAATTTTGGGCGTATACATAGCGTATTCATAACGAGTTGGACGTATACATAACGTATCAGTAAATTACATAGAACGTTTGATAACTTACAGATAACTTATTCCAACGAATGCCTAGCGTGTTACCCGCGTACACAACTTATGCCCAACGATAGTCTAACTTATGCATAGCGTGCAGCAGCGTATTGCTGACGATCACGTGTCGTAGTCTATAAAAAGGCTGCCGCTCGACGTTTCAAATCATAACTGCACTAGACATTGCAGTACCAACATCAGCGTCATGCCAAAGAAAAGTGCGAGGAACGCTGCCAAGAAATCTCCTGGCCGTGGCCCGTGGGCGTGGACGTGAACGGAAGGAGGATCCATCATCACCTACACCCTCACCCTCACGCTCACCCTCTGATGGAGATGATGCTTGTATCCCAATTCCCCTAAACGCTACCAATACGCCATTATACGGCAGCTGTACGTTAGAAACACGTTCAGTAAGTTCTGTGGTCGTCCGGAACATGTTAAATACGTCTACATACGTCAATATGCGTAGGAGATAAGTTCGATATAAATTATACATACGTTCAAAGCACGTTACTCATAAGTTTTGGGTACGCTAGACATTATCTCGACGTATTTGGACTTATGAGTAACCTACACTTAACGTGTTTGAACGTGTGTCAACGATCGCATAACTTACCTATTACTTATGGCCTGTGTATACGGGACGTATAGCCATACGCTGACATACGTTGAGAAATTTTGAGCATGCACAAAATTTTTCGACGACCTCGACGTACTTCGACGTATACCAACATGCTTCAGCGTGCTGTTAACGTATACAAAACTTACCCATAACTTATTCGACGTACGCCAGCGTATTTGCCAAATTTTTCATACGTCGGCATACGCTGGCTAAATCGTCAAGGTGTGACAGGGCCTTAATGGGGAAAACAAATCGATTTTCGATCCGATAGAAAAGGCAGAATTGCTAGCAGAAGCCTTTGGGAAAAATTTGTGTGTGGCAATTGAATTAGAGTCAGAGAGGGAAATGATTGAATGGGTTGAAATAGCAAAACACAATAATGAGTTTCAGGATTACAACAAATTATTCTCAATGGGCGAGCTAGAAGAGTGCATCAAAGAGTGGCCAAATGAAAGTGCAACAGGTTTAGACAAAATTCATAACAAATTCATCAAGAATATGTCCAAGGGGAAACGTCATCAAGTATTGGGTTTTATTAACAAAAGCTGAAGATTTATAAGTTATCCTAAGATGTGGAAACAGAGTATGATCTGGCCGGTACTAAAACCTGGAAAACCCGAGGAACTACCAGAATCATACAGACCAATCGCAATATCTTGCTTCGGCAAACTAATGGAAAGAATGGTCCATAAACGCCTATACTGGGTGCTAGAAAATAACGAACAATTGGGAAGAAACCAGATTGGATTCAGAAAAACTACAACAGACCAGTTAGTTAGACTGGAGCATGAGGTAAGAGTTTCATTAATAAATCGTAAGGTAACAGTAGTGTTTTCCTTTGATCTACAGAGTGCCTATGATACAATAAACCATACAGCTTTGATGTATAAACTCGCACGAAAGGTCACAGGGAGACTGTTAGCATGGCATGAGTGCTTTTTGAAAGATAAGGAATATGTAGTAAATATAGAAAATAAATATTCTAACCCTAGAAAAATTAGATCAGGGGTTCTTCAAGGCTCAGTCTTAAGTCCTACACTATTCAATATCATGATGAGTGACATACCAAACGTAGAACCAGTCAAAAGTTCAGAATTTGCAGATGATACTTGCTTCTTTGTAATTGCAGATACAATTGAGATGGCTTGTCTGGAAATTCCGGATGCGATTGAAAGGTTTTACGAATGGACCCAGAAATGGGGGCTAAGGATAAATACAGGAAAGACAAAGATAATGTATTTCACAATCAAAAAATAGATATCTTACCTAAAATCAAAATTGACAACAATATAATTGATTGGGTATATAAATATAAGTATCTAGGATTAGTATGGGACAGTCTAGGCCTCACTTGGACACATCACATCAACCAGGTAAGAGCAATACGCTACCAGAGACTGAATTTATTGAAGGCGGTTTCCTCTTATACCTGGGGAGCAGATAGGAAAACTTTGATGATGTTCTATAAGGCTTACATTTTAAGAAAAATTTAATATGGAATTGAAGTATATTCGTCAGCAGCTAGAAGTAACTTAGAAAAATTGGAAAAAATACAAAATATTGCTTTACAAATAGCACTTGGAGCCAAAAATACATCACCCATTGTATCACTACAAGTTGAAAGTAACGTGACACCAGTAAGAATAAAAATAAAGTACAAAATGTTGCATTATTCTGTAAAATTAAAACAGTTAAGTAAGAATCACCCAAGTAAACAGGAAGTTCTAAACGACAAAAGACTAGACGGCAGAGGATGGAACTCGGGTTATCTTAAAAAAACATTTATATTAAGGGTATAAGACATCATGATTAGGTGGAAAGTGAAGTTAGGGATGCAACGGGAAGAAAGGGCATTTCCGGTTGCAGCCCCCTGGCAATGTATTGGTAAGTATCTTGGTATTAACCCAATGGATGACATTGACCAGGAGGAACCTAATAACAAATTTATTCAAGAGTTCTGTAGAATGAAAAAGGAAAAGAATCTTAACCATTTAGACATGTATACGGATGGGTCCAAAAAAGAAATACATAGTGAGGAATGGTCATGTGCAGCTGCCTATGTTATTCCCAGCCTTGACTTTTATTGTAGTTTTAGATTAAACCCAGCAACGTCTATTCTGGGTGCTGAATTATTTGCTATATGGGAAGCGCTGATTTGGACAGGGGGTAATTACAGGAGCAAAGAGACGGTAATATTCACAGATTCATTGTCCGCCATTTCAATGATAAATAATAAGTATACAATAAGATTCAAAACAGTAGTGCACAGTATACAGGAGATGCTAATCGAAATGAATAGCAATTACAA
>NC_090745.1:61793699-61808699 GCF_036898095.1 Palaemon carinicauda | reverse complement strand
TACATATATATATATATACATATATATATATATATATATATATATATATATATATATATATATACATATATATATATATATATATATATATATATATATATGTATGTATATATATATATATATATATATATATATATATATATATATATATATATATATATATATTTATATATATATATATATATATATATATATATATATATATATATATATATATTTATATATATATATATATATATATATATATATATATATATATATATATATATATATATATATATATATATATATATATATATATATATATATATATGTATATATATACATATATATATATATATATATATATATATATATATATATATATATATATATATATATATATATATATATATATATATATATATGTATATATATACATATATATATATATACATATATATATATATATACATATATATATATATATATATATATATATATATATATATATATATATATATATATATATATATATATATATATATATATATATATATGCATATGTATATATTATTTTTATATATAGGGCTTATATATTTTATTAGGTGCCCATAGGATCTTTATTTTAACATTTAGGGCTTATATATTTTATTAGATGCCCAAAAAATGATTATTATTATAAATGTTTTTTAAAATATTTTCAAAATGTTTTTTAAAAGGCAAATGTTCAAGAGTCTCTTCAACTACATATTACTAGCGTACTAACTGATTTTCGTGCACAACACTTTTCCAAGACAATTGTGCTCCTTTGAGCGAATGAAGGGGCCAGTTTCAAACAGCTTTAAATTGAAACTAAAATAGGAGCTTTGTCTGGACATGGCAAAACATTCTGTTTGATCTCCAACTTATTTTTTCTTAACGTACGCCAAACAAAGATGTTAACAGCGATAAATATCATCACCGTAACGCTGATTGCTGCCAGTAACACGTAGAAACGAAGATCTGCATAAGCCGGTGTCGGGTGGTCCATCTCGGTCAATTTCATCAACCGCTTAGCCACTCGTGCGTTGTATGGGAGAGGTAAAGATGGGATTGTAGTCGACCATGTGAAGTTCGCGAAGTAGGCCCATTCTCTGAAGATAGTGTTGATTCCTCGGACCGTGTAATTCGTGGACGTACCGATGCAACCATCTGCTGCAACGAAGATTTGGGAATAGGACGTGGATCCGTCCGGGCATGATACATTGAAGCCAGCCTTGTCGTATCGTATCCACGAGCCATTGTTCAATCTGCAATTGAACTTATTATCGTCAAAGGGATAAAGTTTTTTTCAGACAACTTTCATGTGAATGGGAGAGAGAGCACCGTTTAGCACTATACCTAACTCGCATGAATCCATTGAGTTTTTATGGAATTCAAAGGAGTCAGCTGTGCATATTTTTTTATTCATTGCGTCTGAACAGTGAGTTAATTGATTTAAGTCTCTAATGACCCAATATATTTCCTTTGTGGGGAAATCAATACGTGTCCTGTCAAACTGGATATTACTGGGTTTGAGTTATTCGTCATGAAAGTCTGAAATGGTGATATCATGTAAGATTGCCAGGCATCGGAAGAATCAAAGGGAATTGTAATCATAATCCTGGGATTTTCAACGCTTACTGTAATTAGGCTGTAATAAAATTCTAACCTACGTGCGTCTAACAAAGGAATATAACCTAATTTCTCCCGTCCGTTCTCCACAATTAACGTTAAGTCTCTTATCGGCAACAAATGCGGTGACAGTACACCTTTAGTCGCTAACGTAATAGCTTCCACATGGTCTTTTGATTTCTCAATGAAATGTGCAATTCTATTATGGATATGATCTATTTTTGAATTATAATACGTTAACGTTCCCAACAAATCTTGTACTTCCATAATCTGACTGATATTACTAGAATGTTCGTTCACCAAACTCATAATTTGATTGATTGAAGCTAACTGATTCCTTAGTTCTGATAAAATCAATTCATTTTCATGAGTCAAAAACTCAATTTTCTTATTTTGATTACTAATATTAAGACGATTTGAAATCCCTAAGCCTAAACTTGCAACAGAACCAAAGATGTTTAGTGCAGCAAAAATAAACGGGTTACGTTTTTCAAGGTTATTGTGTCTTACTGTCCACATCAAAAGGTCACGAGCCAAAGATTCTGCCTCGTAAGTCTTATTTTGCAAGTCATCGGATAGCATCTCTGCAACTTTTAGTGTCCATGCAAGCAAACTCTGTATTAAAAGGAAAGTGTCTTCTATGCATTTCATTTAACCCTGGATAGGTACGGTCCTCGGACACCCCTTTAAGGGTATACTCGGACGCGAACGACCCCGACGCCAAAAAAAATTCTTGAAAAATCAGTTTTTGCAGTAACCTCCTTTTTTCTTTTGCCAAAAAAAACTTCAATGAATGCTTAAAACAACTGTATAGATAAATACTACTCATCTGCAGAAAAACTATTTATTATAAATATTTTAAAAAATTAAGTAGAAAAAAAAAAAGACCTGACATAAAAATTCATAAAAAAAAAGTTTATACATATATACACAAATCCTTTTAGGAATTGATTCTTGAATGTTTAGGACACATCTTGATGTATTTTGGATGAAGTCAGACCCATGGAGGTGAAGATCTGAAATGAGAAAAAAAGGGTAACTTTTTTTGGCCAAAAAAATTTGTCCAAATTTCATGAATTTTTTTGGGTACCCAAATGAAATAGGAAGTGGCTAATTTTTTTAGGGAATAAACATATGTTATTCTAAAATAGAAATATGTAAAAAAATCTTCATTATTTTGTAAATTACATTTATATCAGGGGCCATATCTAAAGGTAATTTTTTGAGTACTTAGAAATTCCGTAAAAAAATACATATATTTAATATATAATATGATATTTATGCAGGTAAAAATATACCAAAATATCACAAATTCTATAGGGAACAAGAATATATATAGATAGGGCAGCTTACGCTTCGGATATGTCCACAAAATGGCCGCCAACCACACTGACTCAGACTCCCTAATCTGCCACTTGAAATGTAGGAAGGGTATGTCAATTTCAAGGTGTTATTTACTAATCTAATTATTATTGGATATGCATAAAAATTGTATGGTGGGTTGCTGGATAATTGTCGATTATTTGACGACTATAAAATTAAAATTCTGACCCAAAAAAATTTTTTTGAAGGGAAATAAAATCGAAAAAAAAATGTAAAACAATATTTTAGCTAAAAAAATTTGATGATATTCAATCAAAAAAAAAGTAAACAAAATTTTCCGACAAATAAACATCTAGAGGAATCATTACTCTGTGATAGTTCCTTAGTACGTAGTAATTTTGAAAGAATTGGGAAAAAACGAAAAAATGGCAATCACCGGAAAATCGAACACATACCTATATATACGCCATATCTGGCTAAAAAAAAGATAGGCATGGGTAGCCAGATCATCTAGAAACACTTTCCAACACTATAAAAATATAAGTTTTGCGACACTACTTGCCAATTCCTTACGGTAACATGACTAAGCAAAAAAATGCAAAACAAATAATAAGGGGCACTCGAGGAAAAATGGCTAACATTCTAATATACGGCATTTCAGAAAAAAAAAAATTCAGCCACGTGCTAGGCAAACCATCAAGGCACATTTTCCGACAAATAAACATCTAAATGAATAATTACTCTGTGATAGTTCCTTAGTACGTAGTAATTTTGAAAGAAATGGGAAAAAACGAAAAAATGGCAATCACAGGAAAATCGAACACATACCTATATATACGCCATATCTGGCTAAAAAAAGAAGATAGGCATGGGTAGCCAGATCATCTAGAAACACTTTCCAACACTATAAAATTATAAGTTTTGCGACACTACTTGCCAATTCCTTACGGTAACATGACTAAGCAAAAAAATGCAAAACAAATAAAAAGGGGCACTCGTGGAAAAATGGCCATTCTAATATACGGCATTTCAGAAAAAAAAAATTTCAGCCACGTGCTAGGCAAACCATCAAGGCATATTTTCCGACAAATAAACATATAAATGAAATATTACTCTGTGATAGTTCCTTAGTACGTAGTAATTTTGAAAGAAATGGGAAAAAACGAAAAAATGGCAATCACAGGAAAATCGAACACATACTTATATATACGCCATATCTGGCTAAAAAAAAAATAGGCATGGGTAGCCAGATCATCTAGAAACACTTTCCAACACTATAAAAATATAAGTTTTGCGACACTACTTGCCAATTCCTTACGGTAACATGACTAAGCAAAAAAATGCAAAACAAATAATAAGGGGCACTCGCGGAAAAATGCCCAACATTCTAATATACGGCATCTCAGATAAAAAAAAAGACATGCACGTGTTAGCACAACCATCAAGGCACACTTTCTAACACATAAACATGAAAAAAAAATCAATAATATACGGCAATTCCTTACTACGTAGTAAATTTTTACAAATATTGAAAAAAAAACAGAAATTGGCAACCGCAGTTAAATACCCAATATACCAATAACTACGTCGTATCTGACAAAAACAAAATCACGCATGGGTAGCCAGATCATCTAGACACACTTTCCAACACTAAAAAAGCAAAAGTTTTACGACACTATTTCGCAATATCTTACGGAAAAATGACTTGGCAAAAAAATGAAAAAAAATGAAAAAGGGACACTCGCGGTAAAATGCCCGACATTCTAATATACGACATCTCAGATAAAAAAAAGACATGCACGTGTTAGCCCAACCATCAAGGCACACTTTCTAACACATAAACATGAAAAAAAAATGAATAATATACGGCAATTCCTTACTACGTAGTAATTTTTACAAATATTGAAAAAAAAACAGAAATTGGTAACCGCAGTTAAATACCCAATATACCAATAACTACGTCGTATCTAACAAAAACAAAGTCATGCATGGGTAGCCAGATCATCTAGACACACTTTCCAACACTAAACAAGCAAAAGTTTTACGACACTATTTGGCAATATCTTACGGAAAAATGACTTGGCAAAAAAATGAAAAAGGGGCACTAGCGGTAAAATGGTCCTCGTGGTGATGAACGACATTTTAACTAAAAAAAAAAACATGCACATGGTAGCCAAACAATCCACCAAGACTTTCCACAACTGATAACCTATACAAGTTGCACCATTCTACGACAATTTCATAATACGTAATAACTTTGATAATTATGCAAACTACCCTAGAAGGGTAAACTCGGACGCGAACGACCCCGACGCGTCTCAGAAATCGGGGAAGGAGTACAGCTACAGCAATGCACATCTGGACACTACTAGAGCGTGTAGGGGAGACACCTCCTGCAGGTCGATCACCCACAAATTCAGTCACGGGGGTGAGTCACGTGAGAAAAACCTGTTTTTTTTTGACGCTCGGGGTCGCAAACGACCCACCGTACCTATCCAGGGTTAATGAAACAGCAAACCTTGAAATGGCGCTCTTTAAGCTAGTGACGTCATTCTCTGGGAGAAAAATTGCTTGCATGCGTACTTCAACAACTACGTTACTTAATGTAATAAAAATGTCTTCTTGTCTCTCTACTATAGTGCCATATTTAAAATCTATACTTTAAGTTTTAGAGCTCTTCCCACACGAGAAAAATGTCTGAGCGAACAATATCACTCTTAACAATAAAAACTTCATCTTGGAAACCTGTAATGAGAAAAATATATGTAATTACTCCTGTATTAAGAAGAAAAAAATGTTAACATATAAATTTCATAGATAAAAAAAAAAATCCCTCACTTCCTTCTCTCTTATTTTAATTTCTTATGTGAGCCAATGGTACAATTCTTTCATCAGTCGGCTGGGATACGTTTTGAACTCTAAATCTATTGGCCGTTAATGTTTCCAAAATGCTAAATGGGCCTTCAAACTTAGGTGTTAGTTTATAATATAGTCCTTTACGTACATTTACCTGTATGTATACATTATCACCCACGGTATATGTTTTAGTTGGGTTCGCTGTTTTATCATGATTCCTTTTCATTATGATTTGTGATTCTTCTAAATTCTTTCAAAGGATATGAAAACGACTTTTGCTTGCATTTATACATTCTTTTAAAGTGTTTGATAAATTAGTTGTAGGCATTAATACATGGAAAGGCGTTCTAACTGGGGTACCATACAATGCCTCGTGCGTCGACATTTTAATTGATATATGATATGAGTGATTCAAAGTACTTAGTACCGCAGGTATTGCAATATCCCAGTTGGGGTCTGATCCCCCTAGTGTTAATCTTAATATGTTTAAAACCCTATTCGCTCTTTCCACTAGCCCATTCGACTCTGGGTGATAGATCATGGTATTGATTTTCTTTATGCTAAGGAATTCACTCAATGAGGTAAGGAAATGATTATTAAATTCTCCACCCGAGTCTGAGATAATCATGTGTATAATTCCATATTTACAAATGTAACACTCGTAAAACTTCCTAGCGCATTCAATCGCAGTTTTAGTTTTAAGCGCTATCAATTCTGTATATCGAGTCAAAGCATCTACTATTACAAAGAGGTGCTTATTTCCTCTGTCTGACTCGTAAAATCCTGTTAATAATTCTAAATGTATCCTTTCAAAGGGTTGATTGGGCATGGGATAAGCCCCTAGGCTGACAAGTGTTTTCGTGTGCCCTTTGTTTTCCTGACAAGTGCGACAATTAGCTATGTGTTTTTTTATATCTGTAAGCATCGTATGCCAATAAAACAATGATTTGGCTTTCTGGGACATTAATGAGAACCCCGGGTGTCCATGCAATGGATTTGCATGCAACCAATTTAGGACAGTGGATATAAGTGAGATTGGTACCACTACCTGGTCGTTAGTCACATGTGGTGTATTGCGGGTTTTCCTTGTCACGGATCTACACAGAATATTGTCTTTGATTATATAATTCTGCTGCGTATACTTTATATATTCCCTTTCCTTGCGATTTCCTTCGAAAGCATTTATAATTTTTTCTAATTTCTGATCTTTTCTTTGCTCAGTCTGTAATAATTCAGCGCTCCAGCCCAGATCTTCTTGTTCAGATACAGTTTTAACAATAGGCATGGATGTTGATATATCTATCAATTCGGCTAATGCCTCCATACAAGATGACACGGGGTTGCGTGATAATGCATCAGCAATGATATTTGCTTTTCCTGGTAAATACCCGATTCTCGCGCCAAAATCTTGGAGGATCAAATGCCACCGAGTTCGTTTGGGGCTGTGACTAAAGCCTTTAAAGAAGTCGGTTAGGGGTTTATGATCAGTAAGAACCTTGACGGGATAACCGTATATTATGAACTTAAAATGCACTAGTGAATTAACAATAGCTAGTCCTTCCTTGTCTATTACTGCATACTTACTTTCTGAAGTTCTCAGTTTTCGAGAATAAAAAGCTATCGGGAAAAATTGTTTTTCATATTGCTGAAGCAATACCCCTCCTACTCCTAAGTCTGAGGCGTTTGTTGCAATGAAGTATTCCTTACCGAAGTCAGGAAATTTTAGGATAGGAGAACTACACAGTTCATCTTTTAAGGTATTAAACGCCTGTTGATGCTGCTCAGACCATATGAAATCTACGCCCTTCTTCGTAAGATCAGTTAGGGGAGCGCCTATTATTAAATAATTGCGTATAAAACGCCTGTAATATCCACTACACCCCAGAAATTGCTGTATTCCCTTGACATTAGTAGGTATCGGAAAGTTACAGATAGCTGACACCTTATCGTGGACTACTTTAAGACCTTGGCTAGACACCGTAAAACTCAAATAGACCAATTCTGTTTTGAAAAATTCACACTTACTAATCTTTACCCTCAAGTTATGTTGTCTTAGTCTCTGTAGTACTAGTTCTAGTTTATGTAGATGTTCTTCTAAGGTATTGGAAAAGATTACAAGGTCGTCCATATAAGCATGCAATATATCCCCTAGCAGGTCTCCGAACACTATGTTAATCATTCTTGTAAATGTTATGGGAGCACAACGTAAACCAAAGGGCATACGTAAAAATTCATAATGTCCCCTGGCTGTGCTGAAAGCTGTGTATAGGATACTATTTTCTTCTAATAATATCTGGTGAAAGCCTTTAAGTAAGTCCAAACTGGTAAAATATTTATTCTGACCTAACAAAGATAAAATATCGTCAGTACGTGGCACTGGGAATCGATCAGGGATCATTTCCTCATTCAAGCGACGGAAATCTACGCAGATACGCCATATTCGATCTTTTTTCGGTACAACTATTATTGGAAAATTGTAAGGGCTGTTCGATTTTCTAATGACTCCTTCTTCTAGCATTTTACCTACTTCATCATTTATCTCATTCTGGAATTTCATAGGGAGTCTGTACGAGGGTACATAGATAATTTTCTGCTTGTTCTTTAACCTTATTTGATGTTCTATGACATCTGTCTTTCCTAAGGATCCATCCAAAGTGGAAAAACATCATGATATTCAGTTAAAAGTCCAAAAAATTTCTGCTGAATTTATTCTTCTTGAATGTCTTTACTGATTTTATTTTTAATAGATTGCAAAAGGGATTCATCCGCAACTGATTGAGCATGATTGATTTCAGCGACGGTAAGAATACGATGTTTATAAACTTCTACATCCAAGATATGTTGATTTTTGTAAATTACTAAAGTGGTATTTAAATGATTACAGACTTCAATATTACATTGTTGATGTGAGCCTACTGTATAAATAGCTTGTGTGACGGACAATCCGTTAGTTTTCAAAGTGTCGGAAAGGGTTAATATTTCAGATCCCGGTAACGTTTTCTTTATTTGCACTATTAAATTCGAAGGTACGTTCGGCTCGATAGATTGCGTGCAAGATGATATGACGGGTGAACGAGAATTCTGTTGGGTCGCGTATATTATTTCTTTATTAGTGAGACAAGTTATTGGTTCTTCAACGTACGTCACTGTTTTATTTGTCGTCTCCTTTTTATCCAAAACTGATTTTAAAGTATGGGAAGACTTATAAAATTTTCCTTTGATATACACGCCGTGCTTGGCAGGGGCTAAGATAATGTTTTGATTACCCATAGACCGTTATCCTATAATTACAGCTGGATACATATCAATGTTTTGTACAACAACAAAGGTATCGGCAAACGTGCGCTTACGACCTTGTACTGAACATGAGTTACGCCTCTTACATTTAATTCATTATTTCCTATACCCGAGAGCCTTACTCCGGACTTCTCTATAGGGAAGTTCAAAAACAACAAATGATGTGTCCTCAAATCCATGATATTACGTGGATTACCAGAGTCAAAAAATAATGTATAGGATCGGTGTTCTAAATTTACAGCATATAATGTTGGTCGTAACTCATTTTGACTTATTATTGTGTGAATTTCTTGCAAATCTAAGGGAGCATACACTAATTTATTTGATTCGGTCGTGTGATTCATAGGAAAATCTATTGCCTCACAATGATCTGATTAAACATTAAATGGATTATCTAACACTACTAATGTTGATATAAATGACCCAACATCACTCTCTTCCCCACTGGAGTTGATTATATGGTTTTTGCTTTGCTCTGCACATTCTGAAAATTAGTCTGACCTTGCGAGTTCTGGCTAGACAGCCCAGGATCAGAGTTATTCGAAGAACTGTTTGTTTGTTTCTGATTCTGAACTCCATTGACGTTTGGCTGTTTCTTCTTATTGAACTAAGGATTTTTCTTTTTATTTCCATATGGAACTGACTGTGGAATTGACTGTGAATTTGACTGTTTATTTCTAGGATTGTGTTGTGTCTTACGCGAGTAGCACTGACTATATGAATGAGTTGAACTATTATGTAACGAACAGAATCTCGTTCCACAGTCTGCAACCGAGTGACCTTGACGTTTGCAATTATAACACGTCATTCCTGCGACTTGACTATTAGTAACTACGTTTACTTGTTGTGACTTTGTTTCATTTTTTGCAAAAATTTGTGTAAGCAAGGGATCAAGATCAGTATACTTAGACATGTGTTTCTTTATCTGTTTATATACGTCCAATTCTGTACTTGCTGGCGTTAACTTTTTATCAAAACACTGCACTAAAGCTTCAGACAACATAAGTGTCATGCAAATTAAATACATTAATCGTAAGAAATCTTTCACGGAGATGTTATCTCTGGTAACTCAAGTGGAATTATCTAAAATATCTTGATACTCATTTAGCCTATCGGCAATGAGAGCTGCTCTCTCTATAACATTAAGCAGAGTCATAGTGGCTTGATTAAGTGTATTTCTTAATCTCAAAACTACATCTAAGGCTTCCTCACTGCCATAGACCGCACGTAGCCTAAATTTGAAATCGTCCCATGTAACTGCCTTTTGAAACGAAACTACCCTCAAATACGCACTTGCATCTCCTTTAGAAAAGTCCATAAAACTTTTAGCTTCTTTTAATTGTACAAATGGGTCTATAATTTGTTTAGCATTTAAATGGGCGTCGACGGAAGAAATCCACGACTCAACATTCTGAGGTAAGAAGCCACTGACCCGACCTTGAAAAGGAAGGATAGCTGATCGTGCATTAACTAACGTAACAATGGGAGCCGGGATGGGGTTACTCGGGCCAGGGGTGGGGTTACTTGGACTTACAGGAGGTGTCATGTTTACTTTAACTTGTTTTTTATCTCTTTGATTCATTGCAATCCTATCAAAATCTCTATATGAAAATAGACGTCCACTGCGTAAACGCATAAACACTATTCAAATGAAGATCATAACATAATCCCCCAATACAATGATACAAATATAAAGATATTTCCCGAAAACTTCTGAAAGAAAACAGAATTAGCACAGAGAGAAAAAAAATTCTAGACGAGAATTCGAAGTTGAATACAGTTTCCTTTAATGAAAGAAAAAATGAAGATTAACAAACAACTCACCCCAGCAATAATGGGCGATTGACTCGTGAGAACTACACTTGACTGTCTAAAACTGAAATGAATAAAGAAATGTACTTAGCTTGGGTTTATATGGGCGAAGGGTGATGTCGTTATTTCCTCTCTCTCTCACTGGTTTGTGGAGTTTTCATGTTTGGGTGAATGTTTTCGGTCCAATTTCCCATTGAACGTAGTGTTTCCTGGATATGATTCTCGAATGTTTAATAAACGTTGAATGTCAGTCCTTCGTTTTCTTAAGATGCTGGTTGAAGATCCAGTTCCTCAGTTTGTATAACATTTATTTGTTGGTATTCAATGTGTTCATTTCTTCGGTGGACGTAGATACTTCGTCAAAATTGTAGATTCATTACTCTTGATACTAAAGTTGATTTAGGTTAAGCTCTGCCACCAATTGTTAGTGTGGTACTGTTATAAACATATATTAGTTTTCCAATAAAATGTCTCTTCAATGTGGTGTAATGTTTAGACTTGGTATGTTACTTCTTTTGAATAAGTCTAAGTAAGTTAACTTTAAAACAGTTTATTTCTTTAAAAACAGTTAGTAACATCTCAATCACAGGAGTATAGATGGTTTGGTCGGATGACCATTCCGTATGACAGCTTGACAGGAAAGTGACTAAAATATCCATATTGATGATAACGCCTAATTTGTTATCTCACCATTTAATGATATATGTAAACACAACATTAATACCAGAAGGTACTTAGATCCGGTGAGAGACAACTCTTTCTCACGGCTTGTTTGTGTTTACTCTTCATGAAAAATATTACATTGCAATTGATTAGCAGTGTCTTGACTTTCGCATCCGGCTTACGACTGAATTGACATTCTCACACTCGCTCCTAATTTCTGCATTGACCTTTTAGGTCATGGATTTAAACATGTAATTTTACATACATTACACACACACACACACGCACACACACACACACACGCACACACACACACACATATATATCTATATATATATATATATATATATATATATATATATATATATATATATATATATATATATATATATATATATATATATATATTTACATGTATATGTACACACACACACATATATATATATATATATATATATATATATATATATATATATATATATATATATATATATATATATATATATATATATATATATATATATATATATATATATATATATATATATATATATATATATATATATATATATATATATATATATTTACATGTATATGTACACACACATTATATATATAATATATATATATATATATATATATATATATATATATATATATATATATATATATATATATATATATATATATAGTAGGTTGGCCAGGGCTCCAGCCACCCATTGAGATACTACCACTAGAGAGTTATTGGATCCTTCGACTGGCCAGACAATAATGCATTGGATACCTCTCCCTGGTTACAGGTTATTTTTACTTTGCCTAAACATACACCGAACAGTCTGGCCTATTCTTTACAGATTCTCCTCTTTCCTCGTACACATGATAACACTGAGGTTACTAAACACTTCTTCACCCATGGAGTTAATTACTGAACTGCAATTGTTAAGAGTACTTTCCTCCTGATAAGGGTAGAAGAGACTCTTTAGCTATGGTAAGCAGCTCTTCTAGGAGAAGGACACTCCAAAACTAAACCATTGTTCTCTAGTCTTGGATAGTGCCATAGCCTCTGAGCCATGGTCTTCCACTGTCTTGGGTTAGAATTCTCTTGCTTGAGGGTACACTTGGGCACACTATTTTATCTTATTTCTTTTTCTCTTCCTCTTGTTTATTTTTTAAATGATGTGTTGGGCAGGCTTAATAGAAGGGCCATGGATGCCTGGTGGTTTATCAAGAGGTTGTCTTTTCCTTATCTGATAATTTTTCTTATCGAAACCATCCTTATTGTCCTCCCTTCAGTTGAAGTGGCTATCCTGGAGGGTATTATGCCTTGCATGTATCAGCTCCTCCAAGTTGACCAGTTTTCTCGACTCTTTACTATAGTCTTTGGGTTTTTGTAAATATTGTTTTTGTTATAATTCTTGGTAATCTAGTTTTTTAATATGATGTCCTTTTTTATTACTATTATTTCTTAAGCTGTCTGGAGACATTAAGCGAAATCCGGGATAACTACGTCCTAGATTTCGTCAATGAAGTCTTCTGTATTGCAATATTCGTGGTCTTCATGAAAATATTCAAAACCATACAGTCGCGGCCAGACAGTATGATATTCTTTTGTGCTCAGGAACTTTGGTTTCTAATATAAGGCACTGATCTGAACTCCTTATAACTTGTTTTAAGAAGCCAATAATGTTGAAACATGATGCCATCACAAGGCCAGGGGAATGATGGTGAATATTAGGACCAAGTACCCTGCTTCTCATAAGTCCTTCTATAAATGTGGGTGTCATGAGATTCAGGTAATAAAAGTTTGTGGCAGGCATAACAACTTTTATTTGTGTTTGCTCTACCGAAATCTAGACATGGATGATTCTATCTTTGATTTTCTTATTACCATTATGGCTTAGATACAAGAACATGATAGAAAGGCATCTTCAGTCTTTGTTGGTGATTTTAATGCTCACCATAGGGAGTGGTTAAGTTCTATCTCTCCTACTTATCGCCATGGCTTAAGAGCTTTAGACTTTGCCTCTGAATCAGGCTGTGAGCAAATCATAAGTGAAGCTACTCACACGTCTGGTAATTGCTTGGACCTCCAGTCGGGACATCTGATCATGCCTTGTTTTCATTAGTAGTGAAGACTGAGCAGCCTGTCCCTGATATATCATACTCTTGTAAATTTTACATGAAATCTCAAGCAGACTGGAATGGGATTTTGCATGATCTTTTGTGCTTGAATTGATCACAGTTATATAGTAGTGTTGATCCTGTAGTCTCTTTGAATGAGAATCTAGTCAACATAATTGATGGGCGTATCCCTTCTCGTGTGATAAGGTACCGAGTGAAGGACAAACCTTGGTTCAATGATGATTGTAGACGTGCTTATTTGGAGAAGCAGGAAGCCCATCATCTTTGGAAGGTTAACAGATCATATTTTACTTGGATTAACTATACTCAGCTTCGAGGTTTTGCTTAGAGAGTTTATGCCTCAACTGACAAAGAATACAATTCATCCATAAAAGAAACCCTTTCTGGTACAACTCAGGAACATAAATGGTGGTTTACCCTTAAATCTGTACTCTTTGGTGTAGATGCAAATGTTCCCCCTTTGCTTAAACCAGATGGCACTGTCCAAAAGAAAAGGCAACTCTTTTGGCTGAGGGCTTTGACAGTAAACAGATTAAGGAAAAACTTGAATGTCCTCATTCCTGTTTTCCTGAGGCTAAACTAAATAGTTTAGCTTTTTGATCTCGACTACTAAAACATTATTCTTCACCCAAGGGGATAAACGTGAATGAGGAGAGAGAAAAATCTGTGAAGAACATGCCAGACTATTCCGTGTATATGTAGACAAAGAGGAAGCAAAACACAACCAGAGAGATGGATCCAATATAGAACTGTCTCGCCAGTCAAAGAACCCTAAAACTCTCTAGAGCTAGTATCTTTTTGTGCGGGTGGCTGGTGCCCTGGCCAACCTACCGTCATACACACACACACACACACACACACACACACACACACACATATATATATATATATATATATATATATATATATATATATATATATATATATATATATATATGTGTGTGTGTGTGTGTGTGTGTGTGTGTGTGTGTGTGTGTGTGTGTGTGTATGACGGTAGGTTGGCCAGGGCACCAGCCACCAGCACAAAAAGATACTAGCGCTAGAGAGTTTTGGGGTCCTTTGACTGGCGAGACAGTACTATATTGGATCCATCTCTCTGGTTGTGTTTTGCTTCCTCTTTGCCTACACATACACGGAATAGTCTGGCATGTTCTTCACAGATTTTTCTCTGTCCTCATACACTTGAAAACACTGAGATTACTAAAACATTCTTCTTCACCCAAGGGGATAACTACTGCACTGTAATTGGTCAGTGGCTACTTTCTTCATGGT
>NC_090745.1:61771199-61778699 GCF_036898095.1 Palaemon carinicauda | reverse complement strand
GCAGTACATGGCTCCCACCTAACAAAAGACACTTTAGAAATAGGGCGCCCTGTTCAGGAGAGGCATACCAGGCGGGTCATCTTGCAGAAGATACGCAGGTTTATGGTGGTGAATGGAGACCAAGTCTTCTTTTGTACGTTCATTTCAGATTGCTTTGCCCCATGCAAGACACGGGCTTTGGCGAATATTAATGATAAGGCAAGAAATTACTAGTGAATGAGAAGAAACTATGCAAGGGACAAGGGATCCGATCAGGAGTAAATTAACGTAAGGTTAACATTGAAATAACTCACGTTAAAACTAAAAGAAAAGGTTCGTTAAAATGAATATGTACCAAAATCTACAATTTGACCCTTATCTCTATTCACGTTAAAATGGGACAGATAAGTTAGTGAAAGGGTAAGTTGGTGTAAAAGGAACATGTGAACGGGATCGACACGAATGTTTAGTAAGATCGCATTCAATGTTAGACGGATCACGAGGAAAATGGCCCTTGAAAGGGGTTGTTAGCAGCGACTTGCTGTTGTCGTTGCCCACGTATATGTTGCTTAGCTGGAGCCTTTTAAGTCTGACTGCATGAAATAAATTTTCTTACAACGTTACGTAGGCACTGGAGATTGTCGGAGGAGGTTGTAGACGGAAAAATTCGGCACACACGACCAATGGATCGCCATACACCATATCAGCTGCCAAGACATCCAGGGTGTCCTTGTGAGTGGTCCTTAATCCCATGAGGACCCAGAGAAGCTGGGTAAACCAGTTGGAGTCCTTGCAGCGGGAAAACAAAGCTGCGTTGATTGTGCTGCGAAAACGCTTAACCATTCTATTGGCAGTAGCATTATAATGTATGGATGTTTAGGTAGGAAGTTCTATTAACCATAATAATTACCTGGAACAGAGATGAATAAATGTGTTAGTAATTATTTCTCAGCTGATCCCATCTTCGTTGATATATGCTTGATGGATAATAATACGTTGGTATTATAAAATACGTCTTTAATGTATAAAAGACTACATTATGAACTTCACTTTGTGACAGCTGACTCTCAAGTGTATATGGAGCGTCTTACACAAATCTCACAAACCAAAACATTGCTAAACAAAAGAGCATCGCTCTGAAAAGACTTAAATCCTACTCCAGCACAAATCATAAAGAATCACATCTTATCTGAGGTAACCAACAAATGTGTGAATCCTAATACCAAAACAAATCATTACTCTTATGATCGAAGCATAACATGTCTTATTCATGCAATATGATGCAATGTTGCGCAATACCTGAAACACTTGAAATAACATAGTACATTGTTACAATAATACATAACAAGCATAGTATGCGATTGCCTCATGCCACAACACAAATATTTTTACCAAGTTATATGACTATAAATTGAAATACAAAGTCATCTCTCTCTCTCTCTCTCTCTCTCTCTCTCTCTCTCTCTCTCTCTCTCTCTCTCTCTCTCTCTCTCTCTCTGTAATATATATATATATATATATATATATATATATATATATATATATATATATATATATATATATATATATATATATATATATATGTATATATATATGTATATATATATATATATATATATATATATATATATATATTTAAATGTATATATATATATATATATATATATATATATATATATATATATATATATATATATATATATATATATATTTATATATACATATATATATATATATATATATATATATATATATATATATATATATAGAAGGGGCTAGCGTTCGATCCCAAGTGTGAGGTAGAAATTTATTTCTATTTGAACACGATGTTGTGTTGATATTTATCCATATATATGTATATATATAAATATATATATATATATATATATATATATATATATATATATATATATATATGTGTGTGTGTGTGTGTGTGTGTGTGTGTGTGTGTGTGTGTGTGTGTGTTTGTGTGTGTGTGTTTGTATGTGTGTGTGTGTGTGTGTTTGCATATGTGTGTGCGTATGTATATATGTAGGTATAATTAAAAACAATAATTGTTTGACTTTTTTTTATTACAGACTTTTAAACTGAATTAGAGCTCTAAAAACTTACTCAAACTTGATTAAATTTAAAGAGGGCTACGCAAAATAAAAAATGCTGGTCTTGCAGATAATTGAAACGCCCATGAATAAAAATATTTTTCACGAAAGTGCGTGAAAGGCAGTGATGGTAGATGGCTGAATTCCTGGAAAACTATATGTGTGTGACTTGAACTTCAGTTTTAGTTTCATAATGAATGTTTAAGAGAGATGAGACTGGCCTCTGTTCTGTTTACATCCAGTGTTGAGTTACCCGCTATAGTACAGCTGGCTTCATTAATTACGATATTCTTCTCAGGAAGCTAAGGAGACGTCTGTCAGCTGTACATTGCAGAAGGTAACTTTGTGATTAGCTAGAGAAACTGTTGGCAACGCTGCCTGCAAAACAAAGTCGTTGAGCATTTTGATTTATATTATTCAGTTCTATACAGAAAATACTTTTATTCTCGTAATAACACTTCTCAAAATTAATAATAATAATAAAAAAAAAAACAATATTGATCACCTGTTTACAAGCTCGACAAATTTGTTTTATAGGCAAGGTTGCCGACAGTTCCTCTTCTGCTAAACACAAAGTTGCCTCACAGCTGTCAGCTGTCTCCTAAGTTTTGTGTGGAGTGTATCGGAATTAATGAAGCTAACTATACCCTAACTAGTGTCAGACATCCCAACACCCTAATTGTGTCATTAAACTTAAATGCTTCCGTTAAAATATCAATGATTACGAATCATGACCTCAAACTAAAGAATGGGAAGGAAAATCAGCCACGAAATGCTTTAATGCACGCTAGAGGAAATGTTATGCTAAAAGGCATAGGAAAATGTGTTATACACGAGCATTCTTCAAGTATTCTGTCGTTTATCAAAGCACTTGAGCACCATTGCAACAGCCCATGTGTGAAACAAATGACACCAGATTGCAAAACTTTGATTTTAATGAGGGTTATTCCTACGGGCGTTCGAAGCTAAAAGAAAAAAAAAAAGAAATAAGCTGACTTTTCGAAAGGCAACGTTATGCAAAGTAATTCGTGAAATTTATCGGCCATTTGTCGTTTTCTTTTCTTTGTGAACGATACTGGCGCAAGAAAGAGAGCCGTCCAGTATTTTGATGTTTCAATCATCACAGTGAAATAGAACCATTATTCGTTGCAAAACGAACACGCACGTGCATACACTTATACACATATATGATTATACATGCACTGACATACACATACGGACACCAGAACAGGCAAAAATGTATATATATATATATATATATATATATATATATATATATATATATATATATATATATATATATATATATATATATATATATATATATATATATATATATATTATTACTACTAGCCAAGCTACAATCCTAGTTGGAAAAGCAAGATGCTATAAGCCCAAGGGCTCCAATGGGAAGAAATAGACCAGTGTTGAATGGAAATAAGGAAATAAATAAATGATCAAAACAAATTAACAATAAATCATTCTGAAAACAGTAACAGCGTCAAAACAGATATGTCATATATAAACTATTAACAACGTCAAAACAGATATGCCATATATAAACTATAAAAAGACTCATGTCAGCTTGGTGAAAATAAAAATATTTGCTGCAACTTCGAACTTTAGAAGTTCTACGGATTCAACTACCGGATTAGGAAGATCATTCCACAACTTGGTAACAGCTGGAATAAAACTTCTAAAATATTGTGTAGTATTCAGCCTCATAATGGAGAAGGCCTGGCTATTAAAATTAACTGCCTGTGTAGTATTACAAACAGGATAGAATTGTCCAGGGAGATCTGAATGTAAAGGATGGTCAGAGTTATGAAAAATCTTATGCAACATGCATAATGAACTAATTGAACGATGGTGCCAAAGATTAATATCTAAATCAGGAATAAGAAATTTAATAGACCGTAAGTTTCTGTCCAACAAATTAAGATGAGAATCAGCAGCTGAAGATCAGACAGGAGAACAATACTCGAAACAAGGTAGAATGAAAGAATTAAAACACTTCTTCAGAATAGATTAATCACCAAAAATCTTGTAAGACTTTCTCAATAAGCCAATCATTTGTGCAATTGAAGAAGACACATACCTAATGTGTTTCTCAAGAGTAAATTTTCTGTCGAGAATCACACAAAGTTTTAAAAGAGTCATACAAATTTAAAGAAACATTATCAAAACTGAGATCCGGATTTTGAGGAGCCACTGTCCTTGACCTACTTACAATCATACTTTGAGTTTTGTTAGGATTCAACTTCATACCCCATAACTTGCACCATGTGGTAATTTTAGCTAGGTCTCTATTAAGGGATTCAGCAACCCCAGATCTACATACAAGGATGGAATTGAAAGAAAGAGAGTAGCATCATCTGCACATAAAACAAGCTTGTTTTCTAAACCAAACCACATGTCATGTGTATATAGTATGAAAAGTAATGGGCCAAGAACACTACCCTGTAGAACACCAGATATCACATTTCTATACTCACTATGGTGCTCATCAACAACAACTCTTTGAGATCTATTTCTTAAAAAGTCAGTAATGATGCTAAGAAACGACTCACCCACTCCCAATTGTTTGAGTTTGAAAACAAGGGACTTATGATTAACACGGTCAAAGGCAGCACTAAAATCAAGGCCAATCATACGAACTTCCTGACCACAATCAAGGGATTTCTGTGCTGCAATGGAGATTGTAAGAAGGGCATCACATGCACCAAGGCCTTTACGAAAACCAAATTGCAAACTAGGGAATAGATGATTACCTTCAGTAAACCTATTAAAACGTTTTGCCAGAAGACGTTCAAAAACTTTAGATAATATGGGAGTTATGGAATTCGGGCGGTAATCAGTTGGAGTTGAGCTACCACAAACACATTTACATAGAGGAGTAACATTACCAATTCTCCAACAAGTGCTAAACGCTCCTCTTCTTGCTAACTTGTACAAAATAACAGATAACTTTGGAGCTAAGTAATCTGCAGTCTTTATAAAAAACAATGGAAAAATACCATTTGGGTCTACACCACTATAAGCATCAAGGTCCATCAACAGATTTTTAATTTCACGAGATCGAAAATATAAACTAGTTAGTATAGCCTCAGGAAAACAGGACTGAGGAAGTTCAAGTTTTTCATTACTCTGTTCACTGTTAAAACCATCAGCCAAAAGGGTTGCCTTTTCTGCTTTAAGTAAAGGAGGAACTGTTGCATCTATACCAAAGAGTGCAGATGTAAGGGTAGACCACCATTTATTCTCCTGAGTTATATCAGAAAGGGTTTCTTATATATATATATATATGTATATATATATATATATATATATATATATATATATATATATATATATATATATATATATATATATATATATATATGTATATATATATACATATATATATACATATATATATATATATATATATATATATATATATATATATATATATATATATATATATATATATGTGTGTGTGTGTGTGTGTGTGTGTGTATGTGTGTGTGTGTATACACTCCCCAGATGCACACACGAATATATATATATATATATATATATATATATATATATATATATATATATATATATATATATATATATATATATTATTACTATCCAAGCTATTAACTTAGTTGGAAAAGCAATATGCTATAAGACCAAGGGCTCCAATAGGGAAAAATAGCCCAGTGTTGAAAGGAAATAAGGAAATAAATAAATGATGAGAACCAATTAAAAATAAATAATTCTAAAATCAGTAACAGCGTCAAAACGGATATGTCATATATAAACTATTAACAACGTCACAACAGATATAAAGAGATGATACCCAGCCCATAAAATGAGCCCCTTTAATGTAAATATAAGTATTTTATGTAAATTACTTGAGACTTTCGTCACGAATTTTATTATATTCTTTATTCAGGTTAATATATATAATTTATGTATTTGTTATGAATTAACTTTTTATTTCAACTATGTTTGCTATGAAGTCTTGCGTAGTCTATTTGAAAGTGTTGTAGGATTCATGCGAGATATGAATAAGAAGATTGGGTAATGTTCTGTTATACTTTAATAAGTATTGGGTCATTTAGAGAGAGAATGTTCAATAACATGTGCTTTCGAAATTTAGAGAATACCCAGTAAGAGGAGATTATCTTTTTTTCTACTGCGGGGACAATGGGTGGGCGGAGCCTGCTGACTGAGAGAGCCGTCTGGCATACGTACAGCGTTTGAGAGAATAATATTTGGCAAATTTGACGTTTGGTACAACCCCCACGCTTCGCAAACAAGTTGGAACCTACTGGAATCAATCATAATTTCAAATATAGGTGACCCAAGGTTGGGTTAGAGTCAGAGACAGATAGACATAAAGATCGAGTTAGAACCGCAGCCTTCCCCACTCTCTCTCTCTCTCTCTCCCACATGAAACCCAGTGCATTGTCGAAAGTGTTCAGTGCGTTCTAGTTTGTCCTAAGTGACTCTGTGCCCCAAAGCAAATCATGCGTCACACACGACTAAAAGTTGATTTTTTAATTCATTGTATTAGGGTGAGTGTTAGCATTGTATAACATTTTTTTTGTAAACGGCCCTATAGGCAGGACAGGTTTGTAAAGTGATTTGGTTAACTATTATTCATTAAGAGGCAAACTTTTACATTGTATTATTTCAGAATTATTTCACGCTTCTGTATTATTATTGTTGCATTATTTTCTTTCTTAAGGTTTATTCAGATACAATAGTTCAAGTCAAGTTGTTATGAATTTCAGATCATAACATTTTCGTCTTATTTTAAGTTTTGTTCACACTTAATATTTTTTCCCAGTGACAGGACATAAACATATTAGCAAACAAAGGTCCTAACGCGAAACCCATGGCAACTCCATCGACCTGCGAATAGAGTTGGCCTTTAAAAACAAACATGGAGTCCTGCACAGCAAGCTCAAGAAAAGTCTTAAAATGATGTATGTTAAAACCATGAAAAATAATTTGATCGTCATAAAAAGTTTTGTATAAAATAATATTAATGGTTTCTTTTATTGGCACATTTGTAAAAAGAGATTCTACATCTAAACTCGTCATACGTAGATCATCATCTTGTAAAACTATTTGTTTCTGAAACTCATATCCACTTTTAAGTGAGAACTGGTTGCACGAGAAATCACCGAGTAAAGGGTCAAGGTATTTTGATATTGTATAAGACGGGTTGTTATAGGCTGCCATAATGGGTCTGATAGGAACTCCTTCCTTATGTATCTTTGGTAGTCCATATAGAATGCTAAAAGAAGAACCTGTCACAAAAAGATTCTGATAGTTTTCTCAAAAATCTGTTAATTTTGTCTTCTCTTTTGTAAATGTCCCAAAAATTTGGTTCACCATGTAACTTAAATTTAGTTTGGTCTGCAAGAATGTTATCAACATT
>NC_090745.1:61751199-61768699 GCF_036898095.1 Palaemon carinicauda | reverse complement strand
TTCAATCGAGGACGGACGCGCCAAGTTGAGCTCCAAGAATTCGCCGGCTCATAGCCCTTCAAAGTTTGCTTGGTCAACAAGTAGGTACCTTATAACCGAACAAAGTATAAACCTTAAAATTGTATACTTTTACATTTTGATATATATCTCGTAGTGTTATTTATAAAAGTTAATGAGATTTATAGTTAGCAATGGTGAATAGTGTTGCCATATTGTGAGTTGGTTATCATGAGGCTTTCTTGCCACGTGTGCTGGTAAATAAGTGAAATCTAAAGTGTGTTTTTTTTTCTCTCTTCAGTTTTCGAAGATGCTAAAATGATTCCCATCGAAGAGGGAGATTGAGGCCATTTTGGAATCTGATAGTGATGCCAGTGATGCTGAAACCTGTGTGGACAAGGCTATCTACCTAAAGTCCGGCGACATGCCCAAGGAAGACGCCGTGGCTGTGTCACATGGCAGCTACTTTTCCCTCTCGCCAAGATCCTTCTATTCATCCTCATCCAACACCTCTTCGGAAATTGTCTCCCCTGGGCCTTGTTTCTGGTCGTCGAGTGGAAAGAAAGGTGATATCGACTTCCAAGAGGAGTAAGAGTAAGATTTTAGACGACAACGATGAAGACGTTGATGACCCGCAGCTGACCTTGACTCCCTTCAGGAGTCCCTCAGGGAGGGCCCCTTTCTCATTGTTATCAAGGTCTCAAAGTATTTGGGATACCTCTTTGATACAAGAAGAACCCTTTGTGTTGCCTTCAGTATCAGTGCCTTCAGTATCATGGCCAGTGCCAGTGACCGATGGCACTGTGATATTTAGCGCGGTGTTAGTTCCCTCGAGTAATTTGGGGGATGGGGCGTTGGTGCAAATGATGTTGCAGGGTTCTGGAAAATCCTTCCAGTTTCATACATCCTTGAGTGGCACCCCTGTGCCATCAACCAGTGCCACGTCTCCGCCATCAGCCAGTACCACTCCTGTGCCATCTATCAGTTCCACCACTGTGCCATACATCAGTTCCACCCATGTGCCATCACTCAGTGCCACCACTGTGCCATCACCCAGTGCCACCCCTGTGCTATCACCCAGTGCCACCCCTCTGCCATCAACCAGTGCCCCCCCTGTGCCATCACCCAGTGCCACCCCTGATCCAGTGCCACCTCTTACTCCCAATGAAATAAAGAGCACGAAAAGAGCACGAGGCCATTTACGTGGCAGTGCTGGGTCCCCGATTGTGCTGTATGACAGAGAAACCTATAGGGCCAGGGATGGAAATGTTTGGCACAGGGATCCCAATCCTAGATTGGCCAAGGTTGCAAGCCCCCACATAGTGCCATCAGGGTCGTTGACAGAGAGAGCAAATAGATCTAGAAATCCGCATGAGCTTTTTGAACTCTTTGTTTCTGATGAGGCGTTGGCAGCAATTGCTGTTTATACAAATGATAAGAATGCGTGCAGCTTTTAGAGCTAAATATAAAGTTCAAAGAGCCACTACAGAGGATACCGGCCTCAGTGAACTAAAGGCTATGATTGGCATCCTTGTAATGTCAGGGTTGAAGAATGAAAATCATATGTCTGTTGCCCAAATGTGTGCGCCTTTTGAAGGATGTTCCCTATACAGAAGCACAATGAGTAATGCAAGATCTTCCTTCCTGATGAGGGTCCTCAGGTTTGACAACTCCCAGACACAAGCACAAAGGAGGCAAGTGGAAAGGCTGGGATAGGTTTGCTGATGCCTGCAAAAATGATTATGTGCCTGGCCCTCATCTAACCATTGATGAACAGTTGGTGCCATTCCGTGGGAAAACCCCATTCAAGATGTACATCCCGAATATACCGGCAAAGTAAGTATTTCTGTTCTTATTGGTGTTGTTAGTGTTGTTGTAATTATTATTATTATTATTATTATTATTATTATTATTATTATTATTATTATTATTATTATTATTATTATCTTGGATTTATCCCTAGATATTTACCTGTCATTGCATTGCATATTTACTTACCTGTTTTTTTTTCTAGATTTACTTACTTGTCATTCTAGTTTATATATACTGTAGTCGTTTTAATTTTGTATTTATCATTCATTATCTAATTCATTTGCAATACCAATTACTAACCTGTCATTCTATTGCATATTTGGTAGTGTTTTTTTCCTAGATTTGCTTACCTGCCCTTTTCGTTTATATATAATTGTTTTAATTTCTCATTATTTATTATCTATTTTATTTTCAATCACATTTACTTACCCGTCATTCCATTGCATACTTCCCTGTCTTATAGATTTATTTACCTGTAATTCTAATGTATATTTGTTCTATTATTTTAGAATTTTACTGAATAGTCTTTTGCTTTACAGATACGGGATGAAGATAGTAATGATGTGCGATGCTGACACGCATTTTTTATGCAATGCCATTCCCTACCTGGGCAAGGGGACTGTGGACCTCTCGACTCACAAAACTCGTGGAGAGTTTTACATAATGGAATCGACTTCCCCATATCCCCCACATGGCATATGTCGTCCTGATGGAAGTTCCTATAGGGTAGCTTCCTAGGGTATATTACAACTACGGCGATATTCCCAGAGAATTTACCTTAAGGTACCAGAATTCTAACTCCTGGAGCGAGTATCCCTCGTGAAAGGGATATCGCGACATATCAGAGGACGTATTCTTGATACGCCACATGGCAATCTGCATCCTGGACAGAGATTTTGTCTCGTAGAAGGCGATTGGCAAGAAACGAATTCAGGAAAGAAAAAGGGGAGCCGCTCCTAAGGCTTCCCTATCCTCCGATTCGTATGCGTGGATGGCGCCAATCCTGGCGCCATCTGTATTCCTTTTTGCGTAGCTTAACAACTCGGTGTTTTTTCCTGTGTTTCTCGCAAATCTTGGATTTATTCTACTTTTCATGGCTTCTCCGTCTTCGTCGGCCTCTGATAAGTTGAGTATAATGTCTTTTATGTATAAATGTAGGCTCTTGGTAAATTTTTGAGTGATTAATAGGATTAACCCCGGATAGGTACGGTCCTCGGACACCCCTTTAAGGGTGTACTCGGACGCGAACGACCCCGACGCCAAAAAAAATTCTTGAAAAATCAGTTTTTGCAGTAACCTCCTTTTTTCTTTTGCCAAAAAAAACTTCAATGAATGCTTAAAACAACTGTAAAGATAAATACTACTCATCTGCAGAAAAACTATTTATTATAAATATTTTTAAAAATTAAGTAGAAAAAAAAAGACCTGACATAAAAATTCATAAAAAAAAAGTTTATACATATATACACAAATCCTTTTAGGAATTGATTCTTGAATGTTTAGGACACATCCTGATGTATTTTGGATGAAGTCAGACCCATGGAGGTGAAGATCTGAAATGAGAAAAAAAGGGTAACTTTTTTTGGCCAAAAAAAATTGTCCAAATTTCATGAATTTTTTTGGGTACCCAAATGAAATAGGAAGTGGCTAATTTTTTTAGGGAATAAATGGATGTTATCCTAAAATAGAAATATGTAAAAAAATCTTCATTATTTTGTAAATTACATTTATATCAGGGGCCATATCTAAAGGTAATTTTTTGAGTACTTGGAAATTTCGTAAAAAAATACATATATTTAATATATAATATGATATTTATGCAGGTAAAAATATACCAAAATATCACAAATTCTATAGGGAACAAGAATATATATAGATAGGGTAGCTTACGCTTCGGATATGTCCACAAAATGGCCGCCAACCACACTGACTCAGACTCCCTAATCTGCCACTTGAAATGTAGGAAGGGTATGTCAATTTCAAGGTGTTATTTACTAATCTAATTATTATTGGATATGCATAAAAATTGTATGGTGGGTTGCTGGATAATTGTCGATTATTTTACGACTATAAAATTAAAATTCTGACCCAAAAAAAATTTTTTTGAAGGGAAATAAAATCGAAAAAAAAAATGTAAAACAATATTTTAGCTAAAAAAATTTGATGATATTCAATCAAAAAAAAAAGTAAACAAAATTTTCCGACAAATAAACATCTAGAGGAATCATTACTCTGTGATAGTTCCTTAGTACGTAGTAATTTTGAAAGAATTGGGAAAAAACGAAAAAATGGCAATCACCGGAAAATCGAACACATACCTATATATACGCCATATCTGGCTAAAAAAAAGATAGGCATGGGTAGCCAGATCATCTAGAAACACTTTCCAACACTATAAAAATATAAGTTTTGCGACACTACTTGCCAATTCCTTACGGTAACATGACTAAGCAAAAAAATGCAAAACAAATAAAAAGGGGCACTCGTGGAAAAATGGCCATTCTAATATACGGCATTTCAGAAAAAAAAAATTTCAGCCACGTGCTAGGCAAACCATCAAGGCATATTTTCCGACAAATAAACATATAAATGAAATATTACTCTGTGATAGTTCCTTAGTACGTAGTAAGTTTGAAAGAAATGGGAAAAAACGAAAAAATGGCAATCACAGGAAAATTGAACACATACTTATATATACGCCATATCTGGCTAAAAAAAAAATAGGCATGGGTAGCCAGATCATCTAGAAACACTTTCCAACACTATAAAAATATAAGTTTTGCGACACTACTTGCCAATTCCTTACGGTAACATGACTAAGCAAAAAAATGCAAAACAAATAAAAAGGGGCACTCGCGGAAAAATGCCCAACATTCTAATATACGGCATCTCAGATAAAAAAAAAAAGACATGCACGTGTTAGCCCAACCATCAAGGCACACTTTCTAACACATAAACATGAAAAAAAAATCAATAATATACGGCAATTCCTTACTACGTAGTAAATTTTTACAAATATTGAAAAAAAAACAGAAATTGGCAACCGCAGTTAAATACCCAATATACCAATAACTATGTCGTATCTGACAAAAACAAAATCACGCATGGGTAGCCAGATCATCTAGACACACTTTCCAACATTAAAAAAGCAAAAGTTTTACGACACTATTTCGCAATATCTTACGGAAAAATGACTTGGCAAAAAAATTTAAAAAAATTAAAAAGGGACACTCGCGGTAAAATGCCCGACATTCTAATATACGACATCTCAGATAAAAAAAAAGACATGCACGTGTTAGCCCAACCATCAAGGCACACTTTCTAACACATAAACATGAAAAAAAAAATGAATAATATACGGCAATTCCTTACTACGTAGTAATTTTTACAAATATTGAAAAAAAAACAGAAATTGGTAACCGCAGTTAAATACCCAATATACCAATAACAACGTCGTATCTGACAAAAACAAAGTCATGCATGGGTAGCCAGATCATCTAGACACACTTTCCAACACTAAACAAGCAAAAGTTTTACGACACTATTTGGCAATATCTTACGGAAAAATGACTTGGCAAAAAAATGAAAAAAATGAAAAAGGGGCACTAGCGGTAAAATGGTCCTCGTGGTGATGAACGACATTTTAACTAAAAAAAAAAACATGCACATGGTAGCCAAACAATCCACCAAGACTTTCCACAACTGATAACCTATACAAGTTGCACCATTCTACGACAATTTCATAATACGTAATAACTTTGATAATTATGCAAACTACCTCAGAAGGGTAAACTCGGACGCGAACGACCCCGACGCGTCTCAGAAATCGGGGAAGGAGTACAGCTACAGCAATGCACATCTGGACACTACTAGAGCGTGTAGGGGAGACACCTCCTGCAGGTCGATCACCCACAAATTCAGTCACAGGGGTGAGTCACGTGAGAAAAACCTGTTTTTTTTTGACGCTCGGGGTTGCAAACGACCCACCGTACCTATCCAGGGTTAATCTTTGATACAAGAGCCGTAGCCTACCGGAGGCGTCCTGGACGCTGTCGCTCGCTAGGTATAAGTTTAGTTAGTCAGAGCGACATTCCCGGTTGTTTTGCTTTAATAAATTTTAGCTATTTAGCATTACATAGGATTTCCTTTCGTGCTTAGTATTATTTTGGCGAAGTATTCGCCATTCTGGCCTACGCTAGGCCATGTAGCCTAGTCGTTTGGTCCTAGTACTTCATGCATGATTTTGGTTTTTCCGAGTGTAATAAAAATTTTATTGAAGCTTTAGGCTATGTTTTATACATTTAAGACTGTGTGGAATATTTCCAAGATAGTATACGAGTGAGTTTCTGTGATTTAGGTAATTGATTCTCTTGGTGCCTAGGTTAAGTTGCTTATGGAGCCTTAGTATACTTTATCATACTCCCCGGTTGCTTTCTTTTCTTCGGAGAAGGTATGCAATCCCTTTCCCTCTGTTTAAGCCTTGGGCTTATCCCTAAGTGGTTTTTTCCGAATTTATTTTCGATAAAACTATACTGGGGTGTTACTGTACCTTCCTGTTCCTGTAGTATGGTTCAAAGAGGGACAGAACAACAGAGTTTTTTAGTCTGAGTCTGTGTTTGTCTGGCTTGGGGCAGAGTCTCCCTCGCTGGCCTTACACAGACAAAGGGGGCTTAGCCTCCTTAGGTCACTACCGAAGGTTTTTGTGGATATGATTCCTTCTTTTGTGATCTACCAGACTAGTCCTTGTTGCTGTTCTCGGGGGAAGATAAGTTTCTTTCCCTGGGAGTAGCAACACCTTCCTTGCTTTGGTGCTCTGGGAGCTGGCAAGTATTGCTGGCCTTCCCCCTTAGATCTCCCTTAGGCTAAGATAAGTTTCTTGGCTGCGGGTGATCCGTCACTAAAGCAAGGTCGGTAGGACCCTCTTGTCCCTTCCCCCTCTATCTCCGTAATGGCCTAGCCATTACAGTACTGTACGTCGTTCTACATCTGGACCTAGTATAGGTTAGGATGTGGAATTGACTCAGCCCCTTGCCGACCGGCAGAGCTGCCGGCCGGCAGAGCTGCTGGCCGGCGAGGGTCTTATATTTTTGAGTGCTGCCCGGACCTCCCTTGGTCCCTCTTCCATGCCTGCCTGTAGAGCCAGACGGCATTGGTCAGGAAGCCTGAATTAGATTCTCCCCTTCCTTATATGCACTCTTTCGGATTGCCGGGCTTGGGGGTAGTGTACACTCTTATCCCGGCATCCATTCTATTTTTCTTCTAGTGCTGTACCCGACCTCATAGGCCGGCAGCCGGGCAGGTGTAGTCCTCTGGTTCTTTTGCTGCCGGCTGGCATCGGTCTTGTACCTTTGCCGGCCGGCTTATGTCAGCCCTTGTCTGCCGGTCACCAAGAGTGTGGCCGGCAGCTGGGTACTACCATTGCCGGCCGACATTGGCTGTTGCCGGCCGGCAGTTGCTGCAGGCCAGCACATGCATTTGAACCAGAGTGCTGTCGCCTTATAGCTGTTAAGTAGTATACTTTAAAGCTAGTTATGGTGTGTGCCGGCCGGCACGTATCCCCCTATACTGTACTAGTATTCTTCCGTATAACATATACAGTAAGAAGAAAACTATGGTAAGGGTGTTTTCTTGCACAGTCCTTTGCTGTTGCCCTACAGATAGGAAAGTGAGTTCTTTCCTGTCTATTATCCAGGTTTTTAAAATCATTGCTTAGGTGTGAGCTCCACCTGTTTCCTCTGGAAACTTTGCATTGGTTACTCTAGAAGAGATTAACCATTTGATTTTATTATCTGGAAGGCTGCAGCAATGGGTTGTGAGGGAAACACAAGTGTGTGTCTTTCCTTTCTGAATTGTTATGCTATACTATGCATATCCAGTGATACATAGTTCACTTGATACTCATGGAAATTTCTTCTCTTTACAGAAGGACACTCCGAAATGCGGAAGTGCTTTCTGCAACGTCCGCAGCAAGAACCTCTGCGGACATGAGTTTTGTAGGAGACACGTAGCATACGCTGTCTCCAAGGATGATCTCCAGAATTGGGACCCTCAGGTATGTACTGTGTGCACTAACCTGATTACTGAGACCTAGGACGGAGGAATCAAGGGATATAGCTAGGAAGAAGCTTCGTACCTGGGTAAGGGGCTTCCAAAAGAACACTTCTGGCACTTTTCTTCCAAGTGAGAAGATGAGGGCGTATCTTTTCCCTAAGGCATCAGCTGATGCAGTGATTCCCCAGCCTCAAGAGGAGATCCCCTAAGTTCAGATCCAGGTGGATGCTGAAGTCGCGGTCGCGATGCAAGACATCCAGTTAGATGACAGGATGTCTGATGTGGACGAGTGTCTGGAGGAAGACCTCCTGGCAGAAGCCCAGGATGAAGTTCAAGCCCCAGACGTTGTAGAGGTAGACGTCGACGAGGTGTCGGCTACTCCGGTTCAGATTCCGGAGCCTATTCCCTCAACATCGGCCGGTCTCCCAGTAGAGCTGGGACAGGCCCTCTCTTCTATTATTGGAATGATCCAACAAATACAGAAGGAGAATCAGGAGAAGGCGGCTGCAATGGAACTGCGAATGCAGTGCCTTGCAGAATCACATGGGCCCCAGAAAAAGCTCAATGTGAAAGACCTTCCCTTGTGCTCAGATGCTAACCCATGGAGGTATGCTGAGCACATGCCGATGACGACTGGAAAGATCGTCATCTCGGATAAGCTGGGCTCAGTTCCCCTGGAGGAGGTGGAATTCTGGCCCAGCAAGGCATCATATCCGGACGGTTATGTCCGGCTGAGGAAGGAACCAGCTTCAAAGGAGGAGAAAGAGCCGAAGGAGGTCATAGTGATGGACCATGCTAAGGCTCAAGCTCTACTTTCATCCTCGATGAAAGAGAGGGGCTTCTCTAACTCAAAGGTAGCCGCATTGAACAGGAAGCTCCCTTCCTTTGTGTCCTCGCCTACTAGAGCCTTCCCCTTTTTACAGAAAGGGTTTCTGGCTGTACTAAACGCAGTCGAGGCCGGCAAGCCTTGCCCCTCCCTAGAGGAGTGTAAACCCTTGTCGCTGGCCCTGCCTATGGACCACAAAGACTGGAAGGACGTCCATCTTACGTTCTCAGTTGGAAAGTTGGAGGCTGATATTGCCGGACGTCAGTTCGGCGAGGACCTCCCTAAGCTGTCTGACTTTCTTTTGCGAAGAGAGTTCGATACAAAAGAAAGACTGACTGCCTCAATGTCTCTTCAGACTACTCTCGAGACGATGGCAAGTGACCCCAAGGTCCACGAAATGTTCATGGTAGTGGCTAAGATTCATCTGGCCACAGTGACGAAGGACCTTTATGGCTTCGTCAAGGCAAGGAGAGCTTGTAGGGAGTTCGTGTTTACCTCGGCTACGGTGAGGCACGAGCCAAGGAAACTAATCTCCTCCAACATTTGGGGAAAAGATCTTTTCCCTACCGACTTGGTCAAAGAAGTTGTTGATAAGGCCGCCTTGGAGAATAGAAACCTTCTCCAGAAGTGGGGCCTGGCTATCAAAAGAAAGTCTTCCCCGGATGAGGGTCCTCAAACAAAGAGGAAGACTATGAGGACTAGGCTACCATCTCGGCCAGCCAAGCCTGTTAGACAGCAACAGCAACTGCAATTGCCATTGCCCCCAGTGCCCCAGATCGTGGCACAAACCCCGACCACTTTTCAGTGGGTACCCCAGGCCGTGTCGACACAGTCCACGGCATTCACCCCAGCGTTCGAAGGGCAGTCTACTTCCTTTCGAACAAAGCCTAGAGGAGCAGCCAGAGGCTCGTCTAGACGCCCCTCAAGGGGAAGGGGATTCAGGGGTGGTCGTGGTCAGGAAAGCAAGACCTCAGTACGGCAGTCCAAGTGAGGTGATACCGGTAGGAGGGAGACTTCTGAAATTTCGGGATCGGTGGACCTTCGATCCCTGGGCCCACAGCCTACTCAAGAATGGACTGGGCGGGAGCTGGTACAGCACTCCACCCCCATGCCTTCGGTTTTTCCAACACTCCACCCCCGTTCTGGAGGAGTACGTTCAAGAACTGTTGGAGAGAAAAGGTGATCCGAAGGGTGAAACCCATCAATTTCTAAGGGAGGCTGTTTTGTGTTCCCAAGAAAGACTCGGAAAAGCTCAGAGTCATTCTGGACTTGTCGCCACTCAACAAGTTCATAGTGAATTGCAAATTCAAAATGCTAACACTGCAACACATAAGGACCTTACTGCCCAAGAGGGCATATTCCATCTCTATAGACTTGTCAGACGCCTATTGGCACATTCCAATTAGCCATCGACTCTCCCCCTACCTAGGGTTCAGGCTACAACGAAGACTATACGCCTTCGGAGCCATGCCATTCGGGCTAAACATAGCCCCAAGGATTTTTACGAAGCTTGCGAGCGTAGCTCTCAAACAATTACGCCTAAAGGGAATTCAGGTAGTAGCCTACCTGGACGACTGGTTGGTGTGGGCAGCATCCGAGACAAAATGCTTGCAAGCTTCCAGTCAAGTGATCCAGTTCCTAGAGTATCTAGGCTTCAAGATCAACAGAAAAAAGTCTCGACTTTCTCCATCTCAAAAGTTCCAGTGGCTGGGAATCCACTGGGACCTTTTGTCACACCGTTTCTCCATCCCGGCGAAGAAAAGGAAGGAGATAGCGGGTTCAGTCAAGAGACTTCTAGATTCCGAAAGGATATCAAGACGCGAGCAGGAGAGGGTACTGCGCTCTCTCCAGTTTGCTTCGGTGACAGACCCAGTGCAAAGAGCACAGCTAAAGGATGCAATCGGAGTTTGGAGAAGTTATGCATCAAACGCGCGAAGAGATCTGAGAAGACCAGCCGCTTCGGCTAAGTACTCTTCTCAGGCCTTGGTCCCAAGCCAGAAATCTAAAGAAGTCGGTTCTTCTTCAGCCACCTCCCCCGTCGGTGACGAATCACTCAGACGCCTCGAAGGAGGGATGGGGAGGTCATTCTCATCGGAAAAAAGTCCAGGGGACTTGGTCCAAGCTATTCAAGACCTTTCACATAAAACTTTCTAGAAGCTAGGGCAGTGCTCCTTACCTTAAAGAAAGTCTCCCCGCGTCACTCGATCCACATAAGGTTGGTGATGGACAGCGAGGTATTTGTGAGATACTTGAATCGACAAGGATTGAGGTCACCACCTCTCAACCAGGTGATGTTGGCCATCTTTCGATTGGCGGAAAAGAAGAAGTGGTACCTGTCGGCAGTTCACCTTCAAGGAGTCCGCAATGTGACAGCGGACGCTCTATCCAGGTTCACACCGATAGAGTCGGAATGGTCCTTAGACGCAGGATCATTCTCCTTCATTCTGAATCAGTCCCAGAACTGCAGATAGACCTCTTTGCGACAAAAGACAACAAGAAGTTGCCCCTGTACGTGCCCCGTACGAGGACCCCTTAGCGGAAGCAGTGGACGCGATGTCCCTCGACTGGAACACATGGTCTAAGATTTATCTGTTCCCTCCTCACAACCTTCTGTTGAGGGTCCTCAACAAACTGAGATCCTTCAAGGGGTAGCGGCAATAGTGGCCCACAAGTGGCCGAACAGCGTGTGGTTCCTCCTGGCATTGGAACTGTAGCTGAAGTTTGTACCGCTACCAGATCCAGTTCTGACCCAGCGAGTCCAGAAGTCGACTGTCTGCGCTTCATTACAGAAAACCCGGACCCTGCAGCTCATGATTTTCTCTCCCTAGCGGTGAGAAAGCGTTTCGGGATTTCGAAAGCCAGCATAGACTTCCTTGAGGAATATAAGTGCAAATCTACTAGAAGGCAATATGAGTCATCTTGGAGAAAATGGGTGGCCTTTTGTCAAGGCGAAGAATCCGCAGGAGATCTTGACAGACTTCTGCTTATCTTTCTTCTCCACCTCCATGGTCAAGGATTGGCAGCTAACACGATTTCAGCGTGTAAGTCTGCTTTGACAAGACCCATTCTATATGCCTTCCAGGTCGACCTAGGTAACGAGATCTTTAATAAAGTCCTGAAAGCCTGTGCTAGGCTCAGACCTTCAGCACCTCCAAAGCCCATTTCATGGTCTTTAGACAAGTTCTTCATTTCGCTTCTCTGTTGAGCAATGAAGAGTGTGCGTTAAAGGATTTGACACAAAAAGTTATTTTCCTATTTTGCACTCGCGTCCGGGGCCAGGGTTAGTGAGATTGTAGCCTCTCGAGAGAGGCAGGTCGTGTTCAGTTCCTGGATGGGGGAGAACTGAACCTGTTTCCGGATCCTACGTTTTTCGCCAAGAATGAGTTACCCACCAACAGGTGGGGTCCCTGGAGAATCTGCCCTCTGAAAGAAGATGCATCTCTATGTCCAGTAGAATGCCTAAAGGTCTATCTTCATAGAACTTCAGACTTCAAGGGTGGTCAACTATTCAGGGGAGAAACATCAGGCTCAAATTTATCTCTGAATCAACTCAGAGCGAAAATCACATATTTTATTCGCAGAGCGGATCCTGACAATACACCCGCAGGTCACGATCCGAGGAAAGTTGCCTCATCCTTAAATTTCTTTAATTGTATGGATTTTGAACATCTTCGTTCATACACTGGCTGGAAGTCTTCCAGAGTGTTCTTTCGCCACTATGCGAAGCAAGTACAGGAACTAAAGAGATCTGTGGTAGCAGTGGGTCGCGGTGTTAACCCTACTGTTTAACTCTGCGAGGAACAGTGGTCTTAATTGGGACGATTAATTCCAGGGTGAGTGTGTAGTTACATACTGTACTACAAACTAAGTGAGGGCACTGTGTTGCCCATGTACACTGTTCCATTTCCGAAGGTGAACCTAGCATAAGTGCAGACATGTGAGCCGAGCGTTTCTAACGCTAATGTCATTGATTTGTAATACAGACTTTTATGACTTTGATACCTCGGTATCTTAAAAGTGGCATTTAATGTTTTTTCTTTCAGACAAACAAGCTCTGTTTACTATCATACTTATGCTTAAAGTTTTGGGTTATCCTCTTCTTATGTATATATATATATATATATATATATATATATATATATATATATATATATATATATATATATATATATATATATATATATATATATATATATATATAAATATATATATATATATATATATATATATATTTAAATATATATATATATATATATATATATATATATATATATATATATATATATATATATATATATATATATATATATATATATATATATATATATATATATATATATATATATATATATATATATATATATATATATATATATATATATATAATTGTGGTTAACCTGTCCATTTATTGCCTGTCAATAAACTGGTTCTTGAGAACCTTGCGTCTCCTTCACCTGTGTCAATTTATTGGTATAATTGAGCATTCATTCTATGTACCTTATCTGGGATAATTCTAATAGAATTGTTCCTTTATGCAAGCTATGTTGCATTGGTTTTCCTCCTATGCGGATATAAAACCTTTGTCCAATACAAGTATTGTGCGGAGAACTGGTCGATATTTCATATTGACGCAGTGGTTCTTTACAAACTATGCTTTACTTAATATAGGGCGAGACCACTATATTAGCTTGCCTGGTATTCATACATAGGTATATGTACTCTTCGAGACTTTTCCAGAGTCTAGTAGGACTCTTCCCTGTAGGGGGCAGGAAGCTCTAACATGGTTTATAGTTAGTATAAAAGATGTATAACGGTAACATCTTAGGTCTCTAGGTCTAGTCAACCGGGAAAAATTACATCCGGGGAGTACGGCACGTTCTGAGAATCCACAGATACAGTAATGCTCTGGTACACTTCCATCAGGACGACATGGCTTGAGCCCAAAAAACGGATTTTGAGCGAAGCGAAAAATCTATTTTTGGGTGAGATGGCCATGTCGTCCTGATGGACCCGCCCTTGCCTTTCTAAGAAAGGGCTGTAGGACCCCTCCCTACATACAGTATCTGTAGCACCTCGTGTACGCTACAAGGAATACAGATGGCGCCAGGATTGGCGCCAGGCACGCATACGAATCGGAGGATAGGGAAGCCTTGGGAGCGGCTCCCCTTTTTCTTTCCCGAATTCGTTTCTTGCCAATCGCCTCCTACGAGACGAAATCTCTGTCCAGGATGCAGATTGCCATGTGGCGTGTCAAGAATAAGTCCTCTGATATGTCGCGATATCCCTTTCACGAGGGATACTCGCTCCAGGAGTTAGAATTCTGGTACCTTAAGGTAAATTCTCTGGGAATATCGCCGTAGTTGTAATATACCCTAGGAAGCTACCATATAGGAACTTCCATCAGGACGACATGGCCATCTCACCCAAAAATAGATTTTTCGCTTCGCTCAAAATCCGTTATATATATATATATATATATATATATATATATATATATATATATATATATATATATATATATATATATATATATATATATACTGTATTTTTGGGCTCAAGCCATGTCGTCCTGATGGAAGTTCCTATAGGTTAGCTTCCTAGGGTATAATACAACTACGGCGATATTCCCAGAGAATTTACCTTAAGGTACCAGAATTCTAACTCCTGGAGCGAATATCCCTAATGAAAGGGATATCGCGACATATCAGAGGACGTATTCTTGACACGCCACATGGCAATCTGCACCCCAAACAGAGATTACGTATCGAGGGGTCAATTGGCAAAAATACAAAAACGGGAAAGAAAAAGTGGAGCCGCTCCCAAGGCTCCCTATTCTCCAGTTTCGTAAGCGTACCTGGCGCCAATCCTGGCGCCATCTGTATTCCTTTTTGCGTAGCCTAACAACTCGGTGTTTTTTCCTGTGTTTCTCGCAAATCTTGAATTTATTCAGCTTTTCATGGCTTCTCCAACTTCGTCGGCCTCTGATAACTTGAGTACCATTTCTTTTATGTATAAAAGGTTGGCTCTTGGTGAATTTTTAAGTGATTAATAGGATTAATCTTTGTTACAAGAGCCGTAGCCTACCGGAGGCGTCATGGACGCTGTCGCTCGCTAGGTATGAGTTTTAGTTAGCCAGAGCGACATTCGCGGTTGTTTTGCTTTAATAAATTTTAGCTATTTAGCGTTACATAGGATTTCCTTTCGTGCTTTAGTATTATTTTGCCGAAGTATTCGCCAACTCTGGCCTACGCTAGGCCATGTAGCCTAGTCGTTTGGTCCTAGTACTTTCTGCATGATTTTGGTTTTCCGAGTGTATTAAAATTTTATTGAAGCTTTAGGCTGTTTTTTATACATTTAAGATTATGTTGAATTTTTCCAAGATAGTATACGAGTGAGTTTCGGTGATTTAGGTAATCGATTCTCTTGGTGCCTAGGCTAAGTTGCTTATGGAGCCTTAGTATACTTTCTCATACTCCCCGGTTGCTTTCTTTTCTTCGGACAAGGTATGCAATCCCTTTCCCTCTGTTTAAGCCTTGGGCTTATCCCTAAGTGGTTTATCTGAATTAACTTTCGATAAAACTATACTGGGGTGTTACTGTACCTCCCTGTTCCAGTAAGTCTGGTTTCAGAGTGGGAAAGAACAACAAAGTTTTTAGTCTGAGTCTGTGTTCGTCTGGCTTGGGGGTAGAGTCTCCCTCGCTGGCCTGACACAGACATAGGAGGCTTAGCCTCCTTAGGTCACTACCGAAGGTTTCTGTACGAGATGATTCCTTCTTTTGTGATCTAGCAGACTAGTCCTTGTAGCTGTTCTCGGTGGTAGGATAAGATCCTTTCCCTGAGAGTAGCAACACCTTCCTTGCTTTGGTTCCTTGGGAGCTGGCAAGTATTGCTGGCCTCCCTCCTTGGATCTCCCTTAGGCTAAGATGAGTTTCCTTGGCTGTGGGTGATCCTTCACTAAAGCAAGGTTGGTAGGACCCTCTTTTGTCCCTTCCCCCTCTATCTCCGTAATGGCCTAGCCATTACAGTACTGTACGTCATTCTACATCTGGACCTAGGATAGGTTAGGATGTGGAATTGACTCAGTCCCTTGCCGGCCGGCAGAATCTGCCAGCCGGCTAGGGTCTTCTGCCTTGAGTGCTGCCCGGACCTCCCTTGGTCCCTCTTCCATGCCTGCCTGTAGAGCCAGACGGCATTGGTCAGGAAGCCTGAATTAGATTCTCCCCTTCCTTATATGCACTCTTTCGGATTGCCGGGCTTGGAGGTAGTTTACGCTCTTATCCCGGCATCCATTCTTTTTTCTTCTAGTGCTGTACCCGATCTGGCTGCCGGCCTATGAGGCCGGCAGCCGGGCAGTCGTAGTCCTCTGGTTCTTTTGCTGCTGGCTGGCATCGGTTGTGTACCTTTGCCGGCCGGCTATTGTCAGCCCTTGTCTGCCAGTTGCTAGAAGCAGTGGCCGGCAGCCGGGTGCTACCTTGTGTAGCCGACATTGGCTGTTGCCGGCCGGCAGTTACTGCCGGCCGGCACATGCATTTGAACCAGCGTTCTGCCGCCTTATAGCTGTTAAGTAGTATACTTTAAAGCTAGCCGGCCGGCAAGTGCCGGCCGGCACATAACCTCCTATACTGTACCAGTATTCTTCAGTATAACATATACTGTAAGAGGAAAACTAAAGTATAAGTTTTGGTACAGCACTGTGTGTTCTAACACTTTTGTGTTGTCTTGCACAGCCCTTTGCTGTTGCCTTACAGATAAGAAAGTAAGTTCTTTCTTGTCTATTATCCAGGATTTTAAAATCATTGCTGAGATGTGAGCTCCACCTGTTTCCTCTGGAAACTTTGCATTGGTTATTCTAGAAGAGATTAACCTTTCGAATTTATTATCTGGAAGGCTGCAGCAATTGGTTGTGAAGGAAACACAAGTGTGTGTCTTTCCTTTCTGAATTGTTATGCTAACTGTGCATATCCAGTGATACATAGTTCACTTGATACTCATGGAAATTTTCTTCTCTTTGCAGGAGGTACGTCCGAAGTGCGGAAGTGCTTTCTGCAACGTCCGCAATAAGAACCTCTGCGGACATGGATTATGTAGGAGACACGCAGCATGCGCTGTCTCCAAAGGTGAGCTCCGGTTATGGGACCCTCAGGTATGTACCGTGTGCTCTAACCTGATTACTGAAGCTTTTGATTCCCCTAGGACAGCGGAATCAAGGGATGTAGCAAGGGGGAAGCTTCGCACCTGGGTAAGGTGCTTCCAGAAGAACACCTCTAGACCTTATCTTCCAAGTGAGAAGAAGAGGGCTTACCTTTTCCCTAGGGCATCAGCTGATGCAGTGATTCCCCAGCCTCAAGAGGAGATCCCCCTATCTCAGATCCAGGTGGATGCTGAAGTGGCGGTCGCCGTGCAAGACATCCAGTTGGGCGACAGGATGTCAGACGTGTCCAAGCGTCTGGAGGAAGACCTCCTGGCAGGAGGCCAGGATGAAGATCAAGCCCCAGATATCGTAGAGGAAGAAGCCAACGAGGTGTCGGGTGCTCCGGTTCTGATCCCTGAACCTATTCCCTCAACATCGTCCGCTCTCCCAGTAGAGCTGGGACAGGCCCTCTCCTCCATTGTTGGAATGATCCAACAAATGCAGAAGGAGAATATGGAGAAGGCGGCTGCAATGGAACTGCGGATGCAGGAGCTTGCAGCATCACGTGGGCCCCAGAAAAGGCTCAATGTGAAAGACCTTCCCTTGTGCTCAGATGATAACCCGTGGAGATATGCCGAGCACATGCCAATGACGACTGGAAAGATCGTCATGTCGGATAAGCT
>NC_090745.1:61734537-61750699 GCF_036898095.1 Palaemon carinicauda | reverse complement strand
CGTGCTTAGTATTATTTTGGCGAAGTATTCGCCATTCTGGCCTACGCTAGGCCCTGTAGCCTAGTCGTTTGGTCCTAGTACTTCATGCATGATTTTGGTTTTTTCCGAGTGTAATAAAAATTTTATTGAAGCTTTAGGCTATGTTTTATACATTTAAGACTGTGTGGAATATTTCCAAGATAGTATACGAGTGAGTTTCTGTGATTTAGGTAATTGATTCTCTGGTGCCTAGGTTAAGTTGCTTATGGAGCCTTAGTATACTTTATCATACTCCCGGTTGCTTTCTTTCTTCGGAGAAGGTATGCAATCCCTTTCCCTCTGTTTAAGCCTTGGGCTTATCCCTAAGTGGTTTTTTCCGAATTTATTTTCGATAAAACTATACTGGGGTGTTACTGTACCTTCCTGTTCCTGTAGTATGGTTCAAAGAGGGACAGAACAACAGAGTTTTTTAGTCTGAGTCTGTGTTTGTCTGGCTTGGGGCAGAGTCTCCCTCGCTGGCCTTACACAGAACAAAGGGGGGCTTAGCCTCCTTAGGTCACTACCGAAGGTTTTTGTGGATATGATTCCTTCTTTTGTGATCTACCAGACTAGTCCTTGTTGCTGTTCTCGGGGGAAGATAAGTTTCTTTCCCTGGGAGAGTAGCAACACCTTCCTTGCTTTGGTGCTCTGGGAGCTGGCAAGTATTGCTGGCCTTCCCCCCTTAGATCTCCCTTAGGCTAAGATAAGTTTCTTGGCTGCGGGTGATCCGTCACTAAAGCAAGGTCGGTAGGACCCTCTTGTCCCTTCCCCTCTATCTCCGTAATGGCCTAGCCATTACAGTACTGTACGTCGTTCTACATCTGGACCTAGTATAGGTTAGGATGTGGAATTGACTCAGCCCCTTGCCGACCGGCAGAGCTGCCGGCCGGCAGAGCTGCTGGCCGGCGAGGGTCTTATTTTTTGAGTGCTGCCCGGACCTCCCTTGGTCCCTCTTCCATGCCTGCCTGTAGAGCCAGACGGCATTGTCAGGAAGCCTGAATTAGATTCTCCCCTTCCTTATATGCACTCTTTCGGATTGCCGGCTTGGGGGTAGTGTACACTCTTATCCCGGCATCCATTCTATTTTTCTTCTAGTGCTGTACCCGACCTCATAGGCCGGCAGCCGGGCAGGTGTAGTCCTCTGGTTCTTTTGCTGCCGGCTGGCATCGGTCTTGTACCTTTGCCGGCCGGCTTATGTCAGCCCTTGTCTGCCGTCACCAAGAGTGTGGCCGGCAGCTGGGGTACTACCATTGCCGGCCGACATTGGCTGTTGCCGGCCGGCAGTTGCTGCAGGCCAGCACATGCATTTGAACCAGAGTGCTGTCGCCTTATAGCTGTTAAGTAGTATACTTTAAAGCTAGTTATGGTGGTGTGCCGGCCGGCACGTATCCCCCTATACTGTACTAGTATTCTTCCGTATAACATTACAGTAAGAAGAAAACTATGGTAAGGGTGTTTTCTTGCACAGTCCTTTGCTGTTGCCCTACAGATAGGAAAGTGAGTTCTTTCCTGTCTATTATCCAGGTTTTTAAAATCATTGCTTAGGTGTGAGCTCCACCTGTTTCCTCTGGAAACTTTGCATTGGTTACTCTAGAAGAGATTAACCATTTGATTTTATTATCTGGAAGGCTGCAGCAATGGGTTGTGAGGGAAACACAAGTGTGTGTCTTTCCTTTCTGAATTGTTATGCTATACTATGCATATCCAGTGATACATAGTTCACTTGATACTCATGGAAATTTCTTCTCTTTACAGAAGGACACTCCGAAATGCGGGAAGTGCTTTCTGCAACGTCCGCAGCAAGAACCTCTGCGGACATGAGTTTTGTAGGAGACACGTAGCATACGCTGTCTCCAAGGATGATCTCCAGAATTGGGACCCTCAGGTATGTACTGTGTGCACTAACCTGATTACTGAGACCTAGGACGGAGGAATCAAGGGATATAGCTAGGAAGAAGCTTCGTACCTGGGTAAGGGGCTTCCAAAAGAACACTTCTGGCACTTTTCTTCCAAGTGAGAAGATGAGGGCGTATCTTTTCCCTAAGGCATCAGCTGATGCAGTGATTCCCCAGCCTCAAGAGGAGATCCCCTAAGTTCAGATCCAGGTGGATGCTGAAGTCGCGGTCGCGATGCAAGACATCCAGTTAGATGACAGGATGTCTGATGTGGACGAGTGTCTGGAGGAAGACCTCCTGGCAGAAGCCCAGGATGAAGTTCAAGCCCCAGACGTTGTAGAGGTAGACGTCGACGAGGTGTCGGCTACTCCGGTTCAGATTCCGGAGCCTATTCCTCAACATCGGCCGGTCTCCCAGTAGAGCTGGGACAGGCCCTCTCTTCTATTATTGGAATGATCCAACAAATACAGAAGGAGAATCAGGAGAAGGCGGCTGCAATGGAACTGCGAATGCAGTGCCTTGCAGAATCACATGGGCCCCAGAAAAAGCTCAATGTGAAAGACCTTCCCTTGTGCTCAGATGCTAACCCATGGAGGTATGCTGAGCACATGCCGATGACGACTGGAAAGATCGTCATCTCGGATAAGCTGGGCTCAGTTCCCCTGGAGGAGGTGGAATTCTGGCCCAGCAAGGCATCATATCCGGACGGTTATGTCCGGCTGAGGAAGGAACCAGCTTCAAAGGAGGAGAAAGAGCCGAAGGAGGTCATAGTGATGGACCATGCTAAGGCTCAAGCTCTACTTTCATCCTCGATGAAAGAGAGGGGCTTCTCTAACTCAAAGGTAGCCGCATTGAACAGGAAGCTCCCTTCCTTTGTGTCCTCGCCTACTAGAGCCTTCCCCTTTTTACAGAAAGGGTTTCTGGCTGTACTAAACGCAAGTCGAGGCCGGCAAGCCTTGCCCCTCCCTAGAGGAGTGTAAACCCTTGTCGCTGGCCCTGCCTATGGACCACAAAGACTGGAAGGACGTCCATCTTACGTTCTCAGTTGGAAAGTTGGAGGCTGATATTGCCGGACGTCAGTTCGGCGAGGACCTCCCTAAGCTGTCTGACTTTCTTTTGCGAAGAGAGTTCGATACAAAAGAAAGACTGACTGCCTCAATGTCTCTTCAGACTACTCTCGAGACGATGGCAAGTGACCCCAAGGTCCACGAAATGTTCATGGTAGTGGCTCTAAGATTCATCTGGCCACAGTGACGAAGGACCTTTATGGCTTCGTCAAGGCAAGGAGAGCTTGTAGGGAGTTCGTGTTTACCTCGGCTACGGTGAGGCACGAGCCAAGGAAACTAATCTCCTCCAACATTTGGGGAAAAGATCTTTTCCCTACCGACTTGGTCAAAGAAGTTGTTGATAAGGCCGCCTTGGAGAATAGAAAACCTTCTCCAGAAGTGGGGCCTGGCTATCAAAAGAAAGTCTTCCCCGGATGAGGGTCCTCAAACAAAGAGGAAGACTATGAGGACTAGGCTACCATCTCGGCCAGCCAAGCCTGTTAGACAGCAACAGCAACTGCAATTGCCATTGCCCCCAGTGCCCCAGATCGTGGCACAAACCCCGACCACTTTTCAGTGGGTACCCCCAGGCCGTGTCGACACAGTCCACGGCATTCACCCCAGCGTTCGAAGGGCAGTCTACTTCCTTTCGAACAAAGCCTAGAGGAGCAGCCAGAGGCTCGTCTAGACGCCCCTCAAGGGGAAGGGGATTCAGGGGTGGTCGTGGTCAGGAAAGCAAGACCTCAGTACGGCAGTCCAAGTGAGGTGATACGGTAGGAGGGAGACTTCTGAAATTTCGGGATCGGTGGACCTTCGATCCCTGGGCCCACAGCCTACTCAAGAATGGACTGGGCGGGAGCTGGTACAGCACTCCACCCCCATGCCTTCGGTTTTTTCCAACACTCCACCCCCGTTCTGGAGGAGTACGTTCAAGAACTGTTGGAGAGAAAAGGTGATCCGAAGGGTGAAACCCATCAATTTCTAAGGGAGGCTGTTTTGTGTTCCCAAGAAAGACTCGGAAAAGCTCAGAGTCATCTGGACTTGTCGCCACTCAACAAGTTCATAGTGAATTGCAAATTCAAAATGCTAACACTGCAACACATAAGGACCTTACTGCCCAAGAGGGCATATTCCATCTCTATAGACTTGTCAGACGCCTATTGGCACATTCCAATTAGCATCGACTCTCCCCCTACCTAGGGTTCAGGCTACAACGAAGACTATACGCCTTCGGAGCCATGCCATTCGGGCTAAACATAGCCCCAAGGATTTTTACGAAGCTTGCGAGCGTAGCTCTCAAACAATTACGCCTAAAGGGAATTCAGGTAGTAGCCTACCTGGACGACTGGTTGGTGTGGGCAGCATCGAGACAAAATGCTTGCAAGCTTCCAGTCAAGTGATCCAGTTCCTAGAGTATCTAGGCTTCAAGATCAACAGAAAAAAGTCTCGACTTTCTCCATCTCAAAAGTTCCAGTGGCTGGGAATCCACTGGGACCTTTTGTCACACCGTTTCTCCATCCCGGCGAAGAAAAGGAAGGAGATAGCGGGTTCAGTCAAGAGACTTCTAGATTCCGAAAGGATATCAAGACGCGAGCAGGAGAGGGTACTGCGCTCTCTCCAGTTTGCTTCGGTGACAGACCCAGTGCAAAGAGCACAGCTAAAGGATGCAATCGGAGTTTGGAGAAGTTATGCATCAAACGCTGCGAAGAGATCTGAGAAGACCAGCCGCTTCGGCTAAGTACTCTTCTCAGGCCTTGGTCCCAAGCCAGAAATCTAAAGAAGTCGGTTCTTCTTCAGCCACCTCCCCCGTCGGTGACGAATCACTCAGACGCCTCGAAGGAGGGATGGGGAGGTCATTCTCATCGGAAAAAAGTCCAGGGGACTTGGTCCAAGCTATTCAAGACCTTTCACATAAAACTTTCTAGAAGCTAGGGCAGTGCTCCTTACCTTAAAGAAAGTCTCCCCGCGTCACTCGATCCACATAAGGTTGGTGATGGACAGCGAGGTATTTGTGAGATACTTGAATCGACAAGGATTGAGGTCACCACCTCTCAACCAGGTGATGTTGGCCATCTTTCGATTGGCGGAAAAGAAGAAGTGGTACCTGTCGGCAGTTCACCTTCAAGGAGTCCGCAATGTGACAGCGGACGCTCTATCCAGGTCACACCGATAGAGTCGGAATGGTCCTTAGACGCAGGATCATTCTCCTTCATTCTGAATCAGTCCCAGAACTGCAGATAGACCTCTTTGCGACAAAAGACAACAAGAAGTTGCCCCTGTACGTGCCCCGTACGAGGACCCCTTAGCGGAAGCAGTGGACGCGATGTCCCCTCGACTGGAACACATGGTCTAAGATTTATCTGTTCCCTCTCCTCACAACCTTCTGTTGAGGGTCCTCAACAAACTGAGATCCTTCAAGGGGTAGCGGCAATAGTGGCCCACAAGTGGCCGAACAGCGTGTGGTTCCTCCTGGCATTGGAACTGTAGCTGAAGTTTGTACCGCTACCCCCCGATCCAGTTCTGACCCAGCGAGTCCAGAAGTCGACTGTCTGCGCTTCATTACAGAAAACCCGGACCCTGCAGCTCAGATTTTCTCTCCCTAGCGGTTGAGAAAGCGTTTCGGGATTTCGAAAGCCAGCATAGACTTCCTTGAGGAATATAAGTGCAAATCTACTAGAAGGCAATATGAGTCATCTTGGAGAAAATGGGTGGCCTTTTGTCAAGGCGAAGAATCCGCAGGAGATCTTGACAGACTTCTGCTTATCTTTCTTCTCCACCTCCATGGTCAAGGATTGGCAGCTAACACGATTTCAGCGTGTAAGTCTGCTTTGACAAGACCCATTCTATATGCCTTCCAGGTCGACCTAGGTAACGAGATCTTTAATAAAGTCCTGAAAGCCTGTGCTAGGCTCAGACCTTCAGCACCTCCAAAGCCATTTCATGGTCTTTAGACAAGTTCTTCATTTCGCTTCTCTGTTGAGCAATGAAGAGTGTGCGTTAAAGGATTTGACACAAAAAGTTATTTTCCTATTTTGCACTCGCGTCCGGGGCCAGGGTTAGTGAGATTGTAGCCTCTCGAGAGAGGCAGGTCGTGTTCAGTTCCTGGATGGGGGAGAACTGAACCTGTTTCCGGATCCTACGTTTTTCGCCAAGAATGAGTTACCCACCAACAGGTGGGGTCCCTGGAGAATCTGCCCTCTGAAAGAAGATGCATCTCTATGTCCAGTAGAATGCCTAAAGGTCTATCTTCATAGAACTTCAGACTTCAAGGGTGGGTCAACTATTCAGGGGAGAAACATCAGGCTCAAATTTATCTCTGAATCAACTCAGAGCGAAAATCACATATTTTATTCGCAGAGCGGATCCTGACAATACACCCGCAGGTCACGATCCGAGGAAAGTTGCCTCATCCTTAAATTTCTTTAATTGTATGGATTTGAACATCTTCGTTCATACACTGGCTGGAAGTCTTCCAGAGTGTTCTTTCGCCACTATGCGAAGCAAGTACAGGAACTAAAGAGATCTGTGGTAGCAGTGGGTCGCGGTGTTAACCCTACTGTTTTAACTCTGCGAGGAACAGTGGTCTTAATTGGGACGATTAATTCCAGGGTGAGTGTGTAGTTACATACTGTACTACAAACTAAGTGAGGGCACTGTGTTGCCCATGTACACTGTTCCATTTCCGAAGGTGAACCTAGCATAAGTGCAGACATGTGAGCCGAGCGTTTCTAACGCTAATGTCATTGATTTGTAATACAGACTTTTATGACTTTGATACCTCGGTATCTTAAAAGTGGCATTTAATGTTTTTTCTTTCAGACAAACAAGCTCTGTTTACTATCATACTTATGCTTAAAGTTTTGGGTTATCCTCTTCTTATGTATATATATATATATATATATATAAATATATATATATATATATATATTTAAATATATATATATATATATATATATATATATAATTGTGGTTAACCTGTCATTTATTGCCTGTCAATAAACTGGTTCTTGAGAACCTTGCGTCTCCTTCACCTGTGTCAATTTATTGGTATAATTGAGCATTCATTTCTATGTACCTTATCTGGGATAATTCTAATAGAAATGTTCCTTTATGCAAGCTATGTTGCATTGGTTTTCCTCCTATGCGGATATAAAACCTTTGTCCAATACAAGTATTGTGCGGAGAACTGGTCGATATTTCATATTGACGCAGTGGTTCTTTACAAACTATGCTTTACTTAATATAGGGCGAGACCACTATATTAGCTTGCCTGGTATTCATACATAGGTATATGTACTCTTCGAGACTTTTCCAGAGTCTAGTAGGACTCTTCCCTGTAGGGGGCCAGGAAGCTCTAACATGGTTTATAGTTAGTATAAAAGATGTATAACGGTAACATCTTAGGTCTCTAGGTCTAGTCAACCGGGAAAAATTACATCGGGGAGTACGGCACGTTCTGAGAATCCACAGATACAGTAATGCTCTGGTACACTTCCATCAGGACGACATGGCTTGAGCCCAAAAAACGGATTTTGAGCGAAGCGAAAAAATCTATTTTTGGGTGAGATGGCCATGTCGTCCTGATGGACCCGCCCTTGCCTTTCTAAGAAAGGGCTGTAGGACCCCTCCCTACATACAGTATCTGTAGCACCTCGTGTACGCTACAAGGAATACAGATGGCGCCAGGATTGGCGCCAGGCACGCATACGAATCGGAGGATAGGGAAGCCTTGGGAGCGGCTCCCCTTTTTCTTTCCCGAATTCGTTTCTTGCCAATCGCCTCCTACGAGACGAAATCTCTGTCCAGGATGCAGATTGCCATGTGGCGTGTCAAGAATAAGTCCTCTGATATGTCGCGATATCCCTTTCACGAGGGATACTCGCTCCAGGAGTTAGAATTCTGGTACCTTAAGGTAAATTCTCTGGGAATATCGCCGTAGTTGTAATATACCCTAGGAAGCTACCATATAGGAACTTCCATCAGGACGACATGGCCATCTCACCCAAAAATAGATTTTTCGCTTCGCTCAAAATCCGTTATATATATATATATATATATATATATACTGTATTTTTGGGCTCAAGCCATGTCGTCCTGATGGAAGTTCCTATAGGTTAGCTTCCTAGGGTATAATACAACTACGGCGATATTCCCAGAGAATTTACCTTAAGGTACCAGAATTCTAACTCCTGGAGCGAATATCCCTAATGAAAGGGATATCGCGACATATCAGAGGACGTATTCTTGACACGCCACATGGCAATCTGCACCCCAAACAGAGATTACGTATCGAGGGGTCAATTGGCAAAAATACAAAAACGGGAAAGAAAAAGTGGAGCCGCTCCCAAGGCTCCCTATTCTCCAGTTTCGTAAGCGTACCTGGCGCCAATCCTGGCGCCATCTGTATTCCTTTTTGCGTAGCCTAACAACTCGGTGTTTTTTTCCTGTGTTTCTCGCAAATCTTGAATTTATTCAGCTTTTCATGGCTTCTCCAACTTCGTCGGCCTCTGATAACTTGAGTACCATTTCTTTTATGTATAAAAGGTTGGCTCTTGGTGAATTTTTAAGTGATTAATAGGATTAATCTTTGTTACAAGAGCCGTAGCCTACCGGAGGCGTCATGGACGCTGTCGCTCGCTAGGTATGAGTTTTAGTTAGCCAGAGCGACATTCGCGGTTGTTTTGCTTTAATAAATTTTAGCTATTTAGCGTTACATAGGATTTCCTTTCGTGCTTTAGTATTATTTTGCCGAAGTATTCGCCAACTCTGGCCTACGCTAGGCCATGTAGCCTAGTCGTTTGGTCCTAGTACTTTCTGCATGATTTTGGTTTTCCGAGTGTATTAAAATTTTATTGAAGCTTTAGGCTGTTTTTTATACATTTAAGATTATGTTGAATTTTTCCAAGATAGTATACGAGTGAGTTTCGGTGATTTAGGTAATCGATTCTCTTGGTGCCTAGGCTAAGTTGCTTATGGAGCCTTAGTATACTTTCTCATACTCCCCGGTTGCTTTCTTTTCTTCGGACAAGGTATGCAATCCCTTTCCCTCTGTTTAAGCCTTGGGCTTATCCCTAAGTGGTTTATCTGAATTAACTTTCGATAAAACTATACTGGGGTGTTACTGTACCTCCCTGTTCCAGTAAGTCTGGTTTCAGAGTGGGAAAGAACAACAAAGTTTTTAGTCTGAGTCTGTGTTCGTCTGGCTTGGGGGTAGAGTCTCCCTCGCTGGCCTGACACAGACATAGGAGGCTTAGCCTCCTTAGGTCACTACCGAAGGTTTCTGTACGAGATGATTCCTTCTTTTGTGATCTAGCAGACTAGTCCTTGTAGCTGTTCTCGGTGGTAGGATAAGATCCTTTCCCTGAGAGTAGCAACACCTTCCTTGCTTTGGTTCCTTGGGAGCTGGCAAGTATTGCTGGCCTCCCTCCTTGGATCTCCCTTAGGCTAAGATGAGTTTCCTTGGCTGTGGGTGATCCTTCACTAAAGCAAGGTTGGTAGGACCCTCTTTTGTCCCTTCCCCCTCTATCTCCGTAATGGCCTAGCCATTACAGTACTGTACGTCATTCTACATCTGGACCTAGGATAGGTTAGGATGTGGAATTGACTCAGTCCCTTGCCGGCCGGCAGAATCTGCCAGCCGGCTAGGGTCTTCTGCCTTGAGTGCTGCCCGGACCTCCCTTGGTCCCTCTTCCATGCCTGCCTGTAGAGCCAGACGGCATTGGTCAGGAAGCCTGAATTAGATTCTCCCCTTCCTTATATGCACTCTTTCGGATTGCCGGGCTTGGAGGTAGTTTACGCTCTTATCCCGGCATCCATTCTTTTTTCTTCTAGTGCTGTACCCGATCTGGCTGCCGGCCTATGAGGCCGGCAGCCGGGCAGTCGTAGTCCTCTGGTTCTTTTGCTGCTGGCTGGCATCGGTTGTGTACCTTTGCCGGCCGGCTATTGTCAGCCCTTGTCTGCCAGTTGCTAGAAGCAGTGGCCGGCAGCCGGGGTGCTACCTTGTGTAGCCGACATTGGCTGTTGCCGGCCGGCAGTTACTGCCGGCCGGCACATGCATTTGAACCAGCGTTCTGCCGCCTTATAGCTGTTAAGTAGTATACTTTAAAGCTAGCCGGCCGGCAAGTGCCGGCCGGCACATAACCTCCTATACTGTACCAGTATTCTTCAGTATAACATATACTGTAAGAGGAAAACTAAAGTATAAGTTTTGGTACAGCACTGTGTGTTCTAACACTTTTGTGTTGTCTTGCACAGCCCTTTGCTGTTGCCTTACAGATAAGAAAGTAAGTTCTTTCTTGTCTATTATCCAGGATTTTAAAATCATTGCTGAGATGTGAGCTCCACCTGTTTCCCTCTGGAAACTTTGCATTGGTTATTCTAGAAGAGATTAACCTTTCGAATTTATTATCTGGAAGGCTGCAGCAATTGGTTGTGAAGGAAACACAAGTGTGTGTCTTTCCTTTCTGAATTGTTATGCTAACTGTGCATATCCAGTGATACATAGTTCACTTGATACTCATGGAAATTTTCTTCTCTTTGCAGGAGGTACGTCCGAAGTGCGGAAGTGCTTTCTGCAACGTCCGCAATAAGAACCTCTGCGGACATGGATTATGTAGGAGACACGCAGCATGCGCTGTCTCCAAAGGTGAGCTCCGGTTATGGGACCCTCAGGTATGTACCGTGTGCTCTAACCTGATTACTGAAGCTTTTGATTCCCCTAGGACAGCGGAATCAAGGGATGTAGCAAGGGGGAAGCTTCGCACCTGGGTAAGGTGCTTCCAGAAGAACACCTCTAGACCTTATCTTCCAAGTGAGAAGAAGAGGGCTTACCTTTTCCCTAGGGCATCAGCTGATGCAGTGATTCCCCAGCCTCAAGAGGAGATCCCCCTATCTCAGATCCAGGTGGATGCTGAAGTGGCGGTCGCCGTGCAAGACATCCAGTTGGGCGACAGGATGTCAGACGTGTCCAAGCGTCTGGAGGAAGACCTCCTGGCAGGAGGCCAGGATGAAGATCAAGCCCCAGATATCGTAGAGGAAGAAGCCAACGAGGTGTCGGGTGCTCCGGTTCTGATCCCTGAACCTATTCCCTCAACATCGTCCGCTCTCCAGTAGAGCTGGGACAGGCCCTCTCCTCCATTGTTGGAATGATCCAACAAATGCAGAAGGAGAATATGGAGAAGGCGGCTGCAATGGAACTGCGGATGCAGGAGCTTGCAGCATCACGTGGGCCCCAGAAAAGGCTCAATGTGAAAGACCTTCCCTTGTGCTCAGATGATAACCCGTGGAGATATGCCGAGCACATGCCAATGACGACTGGAAAGATCGTCATGTCGGATAAGCTGGGTTCAGTTCCCCTTGAGGAAGTGGAATTCTGGCCCAGCAAAGGGTCATATCCGGACTGTTATGTCCGGTTGAGGAAGGAACCACCTTCAAAGGAGAAGACAGAGCCGAAGGAGGTCATAGTGATGGACCATGCTAAGGCTCAAGCTTTGCTTTCATCTTCGATGAAAGATAGGGGCTTCACTAACTCAAAATTAACTGCATTGAGTAATAAGCTCCCTTCCTTTGTGTCCTCTCCTGCTAGAGCCTTCCCCTTTTTTGCAGAAAGGGTTTTCGGCTGTATTAAAAGCAGTCGAGGCTGGCAAGCCTTGCCCCTCCCTGGAGGAGTGTAAACCCTTGTCGCTGGCCCTACCCATGGACCACAAGGACTGGAAGGACGTCCATCTTACCTTCTCAGTCGGGAAGTTGGAGGCTGATATTGCCGGACGTCAGTTCGGTGAGAACCTCCCTAAGCTGTCTGACTTTCTTTTGCGAAGAGAGCTCGTGACAAAAGAAAGACTGGCTGCCTCAATGTCTCTTCAGACCACTCTTGAGACTATGGCAAGTGACCCCAAGGTCCATGAAATGTTCATGGTAGTGGCCAAGATTCATCTGGCCATAGTGATGAAGGATCTTTACAGCTTCGTCAGGGCGAGGAGAGCTTGTAGGGAGTTCGTGTTCACCTCGGCTACAGTGAGGCACGAGCCAAGGAAACTAATCTCCTCCAACATTTGGGCCAAAGACCTTTTCCCTACCGAATTGGTCAAAGAAGTTGTTGATAAGGCCGCCACGGAGAATAGAAACCTTCTCCAGAAGTGGGGCCTGGCTATCAAAAGAAAGTCTTCCCCGGATGAGGGTCCTCAAACAAAGAGGAAGACTAAAAGGACTAGGCTACCGTCTCGGCCAGCCAAGCCAGTTGAACAGTAACAGCAACAACAGTTGCCGATGCCTTCAGTGCCCCAGATGGTGGCACAAACCCCGACCACTTTCCAGTGGGTACCCCAGGCCGTGTCGACACAGTCCACGGTGTTCACCCCAACGTTTGAAGGGCAGTCTACTTCCTTTCGAGCAAAGCCTAGAGGAGCAGCCAGAGGCTCGTCTAGGCGCCCCTCAAGGGGAAGGGGATTCAGGGGCGGTCGGGGTTGGGGAGGCAAGACCTCAGGACGGCAGTCCAAGTGAGATGATGCCGGTAGGAGGGAGACTTCAGAATTTTCGGGATCGGAGGACCTTCGATCCCTGGGCCCACAGCCTACTCAAGAACAGACTGGGCTGAAGCTGGTACAGCACTCCACCCCCGTGCCCTCGGTTTTTTCCAACACTCCACCCCCGTTCTGGAGGAGTACGTTCAAGAACTGTTGGAGAAAAATGTGATCCGAAGGGTGAAGTCCATCAAATTCCAAGGGAGGCTGTTTTGTGCTCCTAAGAAAGACTCGGAAAAGCTCAGTCATTCTGGACTTGTCGCCACTCAACAAGTTCATAGTGAATTGCAAATTCAAGATGCTAACACTGAAACACATAAGGACCTTACTGCCCAAGAGGGCATATTCCGTCTCCACAGACTTGTCAGACGCCTATTGGCACGTTCCAATCAACCGTCGACTCTCCCCCTACCTAGGGTTCAAGCTACAACGAAGACTATACGCCTTCAGAGCCATGCCATTCGGGCTAAATATAGCCCCAAGGATTTTCACGAAGCTTGCGAGCGTAGCTCTCAAAAAATTACGCCTAAAGGGAATTCAGGTAGTAGCTTACCTGGACGACTGGCTGGTGTGGGCAGCATCCGAGACAGAATGCTTGCAAGCTTCCAGTCATGTGATCCAGTTCCTAGAGTATCTAGGCTTCAAGATCAACAGAAAAAAGTCTCGACTTTCTCCATCTCAAAAGTTCCAGTGGCTGGGAATCCACTGGGACTTAATGTCACATCGTTTCTCCATCCCGGCGAAAAAAAGGAAGGAGATAGCGGGTTCTGTCAAGAGACTTCTAGATTCCGAAAGGATATCAAGACGCGAACAGGAGAGGGTACTGGGCTCTCTCCAGTTTGCTTCGGTGATAGACCCAGTGCTAAGAGCAAAGCTAAAGGATGCAACCGGAGTTTGGAGAAGTTATGCATCAAACGCGCGAAGAGATCTGAGAAGACCAGTTCCGCTTCGGCTACGTACTCTTCTCAGGCCTTGGTCCCAAGCCAGACATCTAAGAAGTCGGTTCTTCTTCAGCCACCTCCCCCGTCGGTGACGATTCACTCAGACACCTCGAAGGAGGGACGGGGAGGTCACTCTCATCGGAAAAAAGTCCAGGGGACTTGGTCCAAGCTATTCAAGACCTTTCACATAAACTTTCTAGTAGCTATGGCAGTGTTCCTTACCTTAAAGAAAGTCTCCCCGCGTCACTCGATCCACATAAGGTTGGTGATGGACAGCGAGGTAGTTGTGAGATGCTTGAATCGACAAGGATCGAGGTCACCACCTCTCAACCAGGTGAGGTTGGCCATCTTCCGATTGCGGAAAAGAAGAAGTGGTACCTGTCGGCAGTTCACCTTCAAGGAGTCCGCAATGTGACAGCGGACGCTCTATCCAGGTTCACACCGATAGAGTCGGAATGGTCCTTAGACGCAGGATTATTCTCCTTCATTCTGAACAGGTCCCAGAACTGCAGATAGACCTCTTTGCGACGAAAGACAACAAGAAGTTACCCCTGTACGTGTCCCGTACGAGGACCCCTTAGCGGAAGCAGTGGACGCGATGTCCCTCGACTGGAACAGATGGTCCAGGATTTATCTGTTCCCTTCTCACAACCTTCTGTTGAGGGTCCTCAACAAACTGAGATCCTTCAAGGGGGTAGCGGCAATAGTGGCCCACAAGTGGCCGAACAGCGTGTGGTTCCCCCTGGCATTGGAACTACGGTTGAAGTTTCTACCGCTACCAGATCCAGTTCTGACCCAGCGAGTCCAGAAGTCGACTGTCTGCGCTTCATTACAGAAAACCCGGACCCTGCAGCTCATGATTTTTTCTCCCTAGCGGTGAGAAAGCGTTTCGGGATTTTGAAAGCCAGCATAGACTTCCTAGAGAAATATAAATGCAAATCTACTAGAAGGCAATATAAGTCATCTTGGAGAAAATGGGTGGCCTTTTGTCAAGGCGAAGAATCCGCAGGAGATCTCGACGGACTTCTGCTTATCTTTCTTCATCCACCTCCATGGTCAAGGGTTGGCAGCTAACACGATTTCGACGTGTAAGTCTGCTTTGACAAGACCCATTCTATATGCCTTCCAGGTCGACCTCGCTAACGAGATCTTTAATAAAGTTCCGAAAGCCTGCGCTAGGCTCAGACCTTCAGCACCTCCAAAGCCCATTACATGGTCTTTAGACAAAGTTCTTCATTTCGCTTCTCTGTGGAGCAATGAGGAGGGTGCGTTAATGGATTTGACCCAAAAAGTTATTTTCCTATTTCCACTCGCGTCCGGGGCCAGGGTTAGTGAGATTGTAGCCTTCCCGAGAGAGGGAGGTCGTGTTCAGTTCCCTGATTGGGGAGAACTGAACCTGTTTCCGGATCCTTTGTTTCTCACCAAGAATGAGTTACCCACCAACAGGTGGGGTCCCTGGAGAATCTGCCCTCTGAAAGGAGATGCATCTCTACGTCCAGTAGAATGCCTAAAGGTGTATCTTCATAGAACTTCAGACTTCTAGGGTGGTCAACTATTCAGGGGAGAAACATCAGGCTCAAATTTATCACTGAATCAACTCAGTACGAAAATCGCATATTTTATTCGCAGAGCGGATCCTGACAGTATACCGCAGGTCACGATCCGAGGAAAGTTGCTTCATCCTTAAATTTCCTTAATTGTATGGATTTTGAACATCTCCGTTCATACACTGGCTGGAAGTCTTCCAGAGTGTTCTTTCGCCACTATGCGAAGCAAGTGGAGCAACTAAAGATTTCTGTGGTAGCAGTGGGTTGCGTCGTTAACCCTGCTGTTTAACTCTGCGAGGAACAGTGGTTTTAATTGGGACAATTAATTCCAGGGTGAGTGTGTAGTTACATTCTGTGCTACAAACTAAGTGAGGGCACTGAGGTGCCCACGTTGACTGTTCCACTTCCAAAGGTGAACCTAGCATAAGTACAGACATGTGTGCCGAGCGTTTCTAACGCTAATGTAACTGATTAGTAATACAGACTTTTCTGACCTTCATACCTCGGTATGTTAAAAGTGGCACTAAAGTTTTTCTTTCAGATGAAAAAGTTTCTGTTTACTATCAGACTTATGCTTAAAATTTTGGTTATCCTCTTCTTATATATATATATATATATATATATATATATTTATATATATATATATATATATATATATATACATATATATATATATATATATATATATATATATATATATATATATATATATATATATATATATATATACATATATATATATATATATATATATATATATATATATATATATATATATATATATATATATATATATATATATATATATATATATATATATATATATACATATATATATATATATATATATATACATATATATATATATATATATATATATATATATATATATATATATATATATATATATGTATATATATATATATATATATATATATATATATATATATATATATATATATATATATATATATATATATATATATATATATATATATATATAGAATGTTGTTAACCTGTCTGTTTATTGTCTATCAATAAACTTGTTCTTGAGAACCTTGCGTCTCCTTCACCTGTGTCAATTTATTGATATAATTGAGCATTCATTCTATGTATATTTATCTGGGATAATTCTAATAGATTGTTCCTGAATGCAAGCTATGTTGCAATGGTTTATGCTTTCCCTTATCGGGAGGA
>NC_090745.1:61719537-61729537 GCF_036898095.1 Palaemon carinicauda | reverse complement strand
ATATAAAGAAAGTTAACATCAATCAACACATTCCATCAAAGAACAATAAGTCCAATATGGTGAATATGCTGATTGATGCATTTGGAAAAAGAATGCCAAAATGGTGCAATACATGTAAGATATGGTATTCCATTATTAATCCTCAACAACTGATCAGAAAATGCGATGCCTGTCATATTCCAACACACCCTACATGTGCTGAAATACAGCAAAAAATAAAAAATAGATAGACAAAGGTATTCTGCTTAACATGCTTAGTCTTGATAGAAAATATAATTAAGTCGATACTGAATCTGCAAATAGTTGAAGAAGAAGAAGAAGAAGAAGAAGAGAAAAATTAACAGGATATGTGTAAGAATGCAGAGGAAATCATTGATATAACTTATGATGCAATCCAACAACATGTTTATGAAGACATAAATCATCAGATGGAAACAAATATTAGACCCAAGAGACTCTACCCGGACCTACATACTTTTAGGGAAGAGCAACACAAGAAAAAAAAAAGAAAAGAAAGATAGTCTACAATTTGCTGAAAGAGGGAATTGCAGATTTGGCGAAAGATGCTACTACAAGTATCAAAAGATATGCCATAATTATGAAATATATGGTAAATGTACATATTTAGACGGATATGGAGACAAATGCAGATATCTCCAACCAAAAATATGTAAAAACCTAAAAGAAGGAAAAGGATGCAAATTCAACAAAAAATGTCGATATATGCATCCTGCAACCATGAATGAAAGTAAGAGAACTCAGCAAACAGAAAAGAAAATAAAAAATAAAATACAAGCCGAGTATATACCACGCTATGCACAACAGGCCCCAAGATATGATGCCTTTCAACTCAAATATGCACAATTAGAGCCTAACTACAAAGAATGCATCTATAATGCCAGGGGTTGGTGCAGATATGGGGATAATTGCGGGTATACACACTCAAAAAATATGAAGGCGAAAGAGCAAATATAATAGAAAAGTTGGATTTTTGATGGCAGAATTCCTGGAAATGAAGAAAAGAACATCATATCAAAACAGGAAGGAAGCATGGGAAAATCCATATCACCAATATTAAATAATGGGGATGAAACACATACCATCATAGTGATGAATGCACAGGGTTTAATCAAGAGTAACTCTAAAAGGAAAATAGAGTTCTTAGAAGAACTAACCCAAATTGAAAAAAATGCATATATTAAATATAAGTGAAACATGGTATTCCCAAGACACTGGCAGTGATGACCAGATAAAGGGTTTCCAAACATATAGATCAGACAGAGCAAATAAGAATCAAGGGGGAACCCCAATATGTAGAAGAGACATAAATCAAGGAGAAGTCTGTGAAAAATACAGCAACACAAAATGTGAATTGAATTCGGTAGAATTTTTAATTTGAAAAACTAGTGAATATTGTAGTTTACAGACCCCCAAATACTAAGGAGTTTTACATAATAATAGAAAAAATAGATGATATATGTAGAAACCATAAAGACTGGAATATGCTGCTATCCGGAGATTTTAACTTTCCTTTCACAGATTAGAAAGAACGGATAGAAGAAAATGGTTATATATATATATATATATATATATACATATAAAAAAGAGAGTAATAGTAGCGCAGAAGATAAGAGGCAATTTGAAAAGCTTCAAGATATGCTATTAGAACATAATATGCAACAAATAAACCACATTCCAACAAGAAAGGAAAATGTCCTAGATTTAGTATTTGTGCATGAGGTGAATTATGTTGAAGAAATAATAGTGTACAACACGGAAATTTCAGACCACTATGTCATAAAATTAATAGTCCATGCCAAAGCGCGGGATCGCAGAGATAATCAAAGCACAAAATGTTGGGAAGGATATGGAAAATATAATTTTTATAGTAAGAATATAAAATGGTCAGAAATAAATGAAGAACTGAACAAAGAATGAAAAAATGTATTCGTAAGTGATAATATTCAGGTAAATGCAGACATACTGTTCAAAATACTGGAGAAAATTGTTTAAAAATATATACCGAAAAAAAAAACAATAAACAGTATACAGCCAAGAGACAGAAGGATCGTATTTCAGAAAATTAGAAAGTGGAAGAAAAATCTTGCAAAAGAAAAAATGTATGGAAAATTATGGAAATAAAAAGTAAGATAGAAAATGCAGAACCAAAGATTATACAATCGAAAGAAAATGAAAAAAGGGACTTGCAAAGAGAGGATACTTTAAAAAAAAAAAAAAAAAAAAAAAAAAAAAAAAGTACTTTACTCCTATGCACAAAAGATGAATAGAAGGAGATTAAAAATAGGCCCTGAAAGAATTGAAGGACGGTAAACGAATAAAAAAAAAAAAGGGAATATGCAACATAATAGCAGAAAAATATAAGAGGAAATTCACGCCAAGAATTGCGATGAAAATAAGGAAACAGAAATAAGAGAAGAAAATGTTGAATATCTAACGGATATAGATATTAATAAAGCAGATATTGTCAAGGCTATAAGCGAAATTGAAAATGGATCGGTAGCCGGACTAGATGGAGTTCCAGCGATTTGGTTGAAAAAAAAACTGCACACACTATCGCGAAGCCGCTTGCAATACTACTAAGACAGCGAGATATATGTTAAACATAAATTAGGTTATATAACCCCTATTTTCATAAGTGGATCAAGAATAGAGGCAAGCAATTATTGACTTGTTAGTCTAATATCACATATTATGAAAGTGTATGAGAGGGTAATAAAAAAGAAAATAACGAATCATTTGGTTAAATATAATTTGTTTAATATAGGTCAACACGGTTTTGTGCCTGGAAAAATTACAAAAACCCAACTGATAGCACACTATAAAAACATATACAAAAATATGATAAATGAAAAAAACACAGATGTGATCTATCTAGATTTTGCAGAAGCTTTTGACAAGATAGGCCATAATATATTAGAGAAAAAAAAAGAGAAAGCATAAAATTGTGGGAAAGATAGGAAAATGGGTAAAAGAATTCCTGCAAAACAGAAAACAGATAGTGGTTGCAAATGACGAGAAATCAGATGAAGATCAGGTAATATCTGGCGTGCCACAGGGTACGGTATTAGCTGCACTGCTGTTTGTTATTATGATCTCATACATAGACTGTGATGTTAAAAACTCTGTAGTGAGAAGTTTCGCCGATGACACAAGAATAAGTAGAGAAATTACTTGTGATGAAAATAGAAACTCACTACAAAGAGACCTAAAAAAAATATATGAATGACTGGAGATAAATAGGATGGTATTCAACTCCGATAAATTCAAATCAATGAATTATGGAAACAGAGAAGGAATGGTATATGCATACAAGGGACCTAATAACGAGACAATCACAAACAAGGAAGCAATTAAAGACCTTGGTGTAATGTTAAATAGGAATATGTTATGCAACGAACAAATAGCAACATTGTTGGCTAAATGTAAAGCAAAAATGGGAATGTTATTCAGACACTTTAAAACAAGAAAAGCTGAACACATGATTATGCTTTACAAATCTTATGTACGTAGTATACTCGAGTACTGCAATGTGATATGGTACCCACATTACCAAAAGGATATTGCACAAAAAGAGAGTGTACAAAGGTCCTATACTGCTAGAATAGAAGAAGTTAAGGACCTTGACTACTGGGAAAGACTGCGATTTTTAAAACTATACAGTCTAGAAAGGAGAAGCGAACACTACATGATAATACAAGCATGGAAGCAAATAGAAGGAATTACTGAAAACATCATAGAACTAAAAATATCAGAAAGAGCAAGCCGAGGTAGATTAATAGTGCCAAAAACTATACAAACAAAACTAGGGAAGGCGCACAAGACATTAATCCACTACGCACCAGCATCGATAATACAGCGACTATTTAATGCGCTGCCACCCCATCGAAGATACATATCAGGAGTGAGCGTAGATGTGTTTATGAATAAGTTTGATGAATGCCTACGATGCATCCCAGACCATCCAAGACTGAAAGATGCAAAATACACCGGAAGATGCATTAGCAAGTCTCTGGGGGATATATGAGGTGCCTCAGACTGAGGGACCTGGGGGAACCCAAACATAGAATAAGGCAATAAGGCAATAAGGCTCCCCCTCTCTCTCTCTCTCTCTCTCTCTCTCTCTCTCTCTCTCTCTCTCTCTCTCTCTCTCTCTCTCTCTCTCAAGTGCTCCTAAATGCTTTCACTGTGAAAGGTGTTACTGAAATAAAAATGTGATAACACTCTACATATCTTCAATTATGAGAAAATAATTTGAATAAATGAAATCACTGTACTTTAATAAAATATATACAAATGCTGAATTAACCATTGAAATATATTCATAAATCTTAATTTCATTTTTTTACCACAGTAGCACGGGTACCCTTGCTAGTATATATATATATATATATATATATATATATATATATATATATATATATATATATATATATATATATATATATATATATATATATATATACTGTATATAAAATGATACATGGTAAATGTGGCTTTTGTATTACAGATATTGAAGTTAAATTTGGCAGTCAAATAAAATAGGTTTAATATCAATTCCTGAAATTTTCATTTAGATGTGTAAATTTGTTTAGGAGCCATTTACTATTGTGCAAAAAATAACCATCCCACTCATAACAAAAAACCTTATTCTCTGGATTTCGTTTTACAGATATCAAACTGAAAATTGGTAAAGATTAAGTAAATACCAGTCCAATGAATCCCTGAAAACTTTATTTAGACTTTAGGAGATATTAACATCTCCACCGAAATTCAGCATCCGGGCCTTACCCAAAAATGGCTGTTGTGACTTTTCTATGGTATGGATCAATATCAAAATTGAAATGTAAGTAGTTAATATAACTCCGAATGAACTATTTGGAAATCACTTGAATATCTTTAAAACACTAGGAGAAGTTTATTGCCCCACATGGAATTCTTAGCTAAAAATGGTAATCTTTGTACAATAATTACCACCAGAGCATGTCTATAGCAGGTATGAACATGAAAATTGTGAGAAACAAAGAATGTATATATCCTAACAATCCCTGAAAATTTCATATGTATATCTGTATTAGTAGACGAATTATTGATCCCGCTGAAAATAACTCCAGCTTCTCCCACCCCAGCTCTCCCTCCGAACTCTACAGCGAAAAGGAATGAAAGGGGTATTGGGTGCAGTAAGTTATCTTTAAAAAATGTTGGTGCTTCATACAGGGTCACTCACTTCGTTAGCGACAATAATAATAATAATAATAATAATAATAATAATAATAATAATAATAATAATAATAAGAAGAAGAAGAAGAAGAAGAAGAAGAAGAAGAAGAAGAAGAAGAAGAAGAAGAAGAAGGAGAAGAAGAAGAAGTAAAAAAAGAAGAAGAAGAAGAATAACAATAATAAGAGATGGTTAGACTAGCACAAAAATAGATTTTGTTATTGTGATAACTCTATCCAGTGCCCATAAGACACACATCTTGATTTAAAGACCTTCCTCCGAGTAAATACCTGTTAGTATCTCTGTATCATGAACAGATGCATGGCAAGCAGCTCATGGAGTTCTACCGCGGCTGAATTCTCTCTCTCTAAAAAAAAAGAAAAAAAAATAAAACAGTTAGAAGTGCGACAAACTCCTTGCAATCCTGTTAATTTATTTGATCAAGAAATTTCAGGTCACTATGAAATACACAAAGCCTGTGATGAAGGAAAGGATGAATTTGCGATTGCTGACAACGACAGAATTTTGGTTTTTAGAAAAAATGTTAGGTTAGAGACATGTGTGATTCTTACGTCTGATACACGGACTGAGCCTTTAATCTAGCCTGACTTTACTTTTGTAAGTAAATGTGATATTGGCAAAATGAATGAATGAATGATTTGAAGTTCTCTAGCAGATGTTGGCAAAAGACCTTACAGGAGTTCATTCTATTATTTGTGCAGTGCTCCTCAACAAGCAAAGGGTAATCTACATTAGTCCTTATTGAACACACTAAAGAATCTTTTCCAGAAGTTGCCCCAAAAATCCTTCTCTGTGATTTTGAAATAAAAAAGAAAAAGTTGTAGAGGAAAGAATAAGAAGAAAAATGTCTACTCATAGTATAAGGCCACCTTTAGAATACCTGAGAAGTTTAGCTCATAACTTTTAATTGAATTAAATTGCTACAAGTCATTTATTTAGTCATTTATTTCGAAGAATGAAGTTTTATGCGTTAAGTTTGATGAATATTCTTTTTTTCAGTTTTATCCTATCATTTATTTACTGTGCATGATTCTATATGATTTCTTTCATTCGAAAAATAAGGTTTTATGTGTAAAGAGTAATAAATGAAATTAATTTTTTACATTTTCCTGCTGTTATCATCATTATTTTTTATTTAAAACAGCCGCGCCAAAAAGTCCCGCGCTGGAAAGCGCGGACAAAAAAGTCCCACGTCAGAAAGCGTGCACAAAAAAGTCCCGCGTCAGGAAGCGTGCACAAAAAAGTCACGCGCCAGGAAGCGTGCACAAAAAAGTCGCCCACCAGAAAGCGTGGACAAAAAAGTCCCACGCCAGGAAACGTAGACAAAAAAGTCCCGCGCCAGAAAGCGTGGACAAAAAAGTCGCACACCAGAAAGTTTGGACAAAAAAGTCCCGCACCATACAGCGTGGATAAAAAAGTCCCGCGCCAGAAAGCGTGCACAAAAAAGTCCCGCACCAGGAAGCGTGCAAAAAGAAGTCCCGCACCAGAAAGCATGGACAAAAAAGTCCCGCACCAGTAAGCGTGGATAAAAAGTCCCACGCCAGAAAGTGTGGACAAAAAAGTCCAACGCCAGAAAGCGTGCACAAACAAGTCCTACTCCAGAAAGCTTGCACAAAAAAGTCCCACTCCAGAAAGCTTGCACAAAAAAGTCCCGCACCACAAAGCGTGCACAAAAAAGTCCCGCACCAGAAAGCGTGCAAAAAAAGTCCCGCGCCCGGAAGCGTGCACAAAAAAAGTCCCGCACCAGAAAGCGTGAACAAAAAAGTCTCACGCCAGAAAACTTGGATAAAGAAGGCCGGCGCTAGAAAGCCTGCACAAAAAAGTCTCGTGCCAGAAAGCATGAACAAAAAAGTCCTGCACCAGAAAGCTTGGACAAAAAAGGCCGGTGCCAGAAAGCGTGCAAAAAAAGTTCAGCGCTAGAAAGTGTGCACAAAATAGTCCTGTGCCAGAAAGCGTGCACAAAAAATTCCCGTGTCAGAAAGCGTGCAAAACATAAGTCTCACGCCAGAAAGCGTGGACAAAAAAGTCCTCCGCCAGAAAGTGAGGAAAAAAAGTCGCGCTCCAGAAAGCGTGGACAAAAAAGTTGCGAGCAAAAAAGCATGGAGAAATAAGTACCGTGCCAGAAAGCATGGGCAAAAAAATCCCGCGGTAGAAAGCGTGCACATAAAAAGTCCCACGCCAGAAAATGTGGACAAAAATGTCCCGCGCCGGATAGCATGCACAAAAAAGTCCTGCGCTAAAAAGCGTGCATAAAGAAGTCCCGCTCCATGAAGCGTGGACAATTAAGTCCTTCGCCAGAAAGGGTGGACAAATAAGTCCCACGCCAGAAAGCGTGCAAAAAAAGTCTCAAGCCAAAAAGCGTGCAAAAAAAATTTTGGCGTCAGAAAACATGCACAAGAAAATCCAGCGCCTGAAAGCGTGCACAAAAAAAAGATCCCTACCAGAAAGCGTGCACAAAACAAAGATCCCTACCAGAAAGCGTGCACAAAAAAAGTCCCATGCCAGAAAGCGTGCACAAAAAAGTTCCGCGTTAGAAAGTGCCAAAGTCTCCTTAGTAGAATTCGGGGTTTATCTGCGACTGAAATATTATATATGGCTGATAAAAGCAATGCTAAAAATAAAATTTCTAAATTATTTGACTAATAAAGCGCGTTAGGTGTATGGATGGAGAAGTTAACAAGTTGATGAAATAATGCAACAAAAGAAGTCATTGATAAGTGTATTATTAATAAACTAATAAACAATATTTCTTTTATAAACACTAAATTTCCTAAGATCTTTTCGAGATATCTTTACTTCGGCAAATGGGAATATAGGGAAACATCTGTAAATAAACATGAAATAAGATTAAATAACCCGAATACAATTATTTATGTTCCCTCGTAACGATTACCAGACTAGTTTCTTGTCAAATTGGTTCAGGTAAGTACTGCACGTCACTGGTAATTAGTACAGGTAGAGGTAGCAACATTTGGTAAAACAATATCAGTTATTGTTGTTATTATAAAATATGGAAAGTTGATCTAGGAGCTAATATTAGAATATACTGTATTATTTTTTTCTATATTTTTCTCTATATGATATATGTTTTATACACGTTATCCCTAACTTCTATCTTATTTAGCAATCTGTTTTATTGTATAAACGTGAATTTCACGATAATAACTCTTCTTGAAAGGACAAAACTCGATATTCGAAATTCTACTGAACATTCACGAAATATCTAATTCCAGATAAATATTAAGTTTATGAATAGCTTTGTAATTTTTTCGGAAATTGACTTGAAGAACTTTATATGAATCTTGATTAAATACGCATTGAATGTCTCGGTGGCCGTCAAAAAGAACACAAACGCAAAATAGCCGAATGTTTCTGGTAAAAATAGCGAAATATCAAAAAGTAAATCACTCGACTAAACGAAAACATCTTCCCTTTGCACACAGGGCTTCAATGAATCTAGCTGTTCATTTGTTTTCACGGGTCACATTTCCTCTGGCATAGAAAGCTACTTGAATCACTTTACCACCTTAGTTGAATATTTGTTTCTGAAAGAATTATATTGAAAAGAGTGCCCGTGTTGGGTCTTTTGAGATTCAAATATTTCTAGAAAAAAACAATACTGTATTGAAATCTTGTTTAGCTTCCCATCTAACTAGTTTTTTAGTCTATTAGGTGGCAAGAGGCGAGTGTGGGCAGGATTTGTTCGAGGATTACTTCACATAAAATGAGATATCAAAAACAAATAGCTGGGTATCAGTTAGCATATTCTTTAATATATATATATATATATATATATATATATATATATATATATATATATATATATATATATATATATATATATATATATATATATATATATATATATATATATATATATATAACCATAATAAATGCAGAGGTAATACATGACAATTCATTTATACTTATAAATTCTTATCAATGCATGAACTTAATTATACACTTAAGGTTTGTTATCTTAATGAATATTGAACTTAATTATTATACCACTCCTCATTTACCATATACTCTATACAAAACCACATTCATGCTTCATCTAGATCTTCAATGAAAAGATATAATATGGAGGGTATCACTTACGAGAGAGAGAGAGAGAGAGAGAGAGAGAGAGAGAGAGAGAGAGAGAGAGAGAGAGAGAGAGAGAGAGAGAGAGAGAGAAGCCCATTCCCCGTTTCATGCGATGTCAAGGCATTAAGAAATGACGCATATTTTTCTTCTCAAATTTTCTAATAACTGCAACTTTTGCTTGTCCACTAAGTGTATGAAAGATTGTACAATATGAAAATTGACTGTAAAAAAACAATAATAAAAAAAAAAAAAAACAGATGTCTTAGGATATAAATCTGTGAAGATACTAGAGCCATTTCTGAAGATAAAATCAATAACAAATTGTCACCTTTGCATGTTATTGAAGATGTATAAAATGAAATAATTGTAAAAACTTTATTGAAATTGAAAAATCACTCTCCCCTTTTCAAAAGAATGATCTGCATTAATCCCTGAACACTCGAAAGGGGATATAATCGGAAGTGGGACTGGATGCCAAAGACAACAATGTAGTTCAGTCTTAGATATCAATAAAAGTAAAGAGAGAGAGAGAGAGAAAGAGAGAGAGAGAGAGAGAGAGAGAGAGAGAGAGAGAGAGAGAGAGAGAGAGAGAGAGACGTGTTTAACATAGACTTACTCTGGAAAGAAACACTAAAGAAGCACAAAACTAGATTG
>NC_090745.1:61697037-61704537 GCF_036898095.1 Palaemon carinicauda | reverse complement strand
GTGGTACTACTAGCAGGGTATTAGTAGAAATTGGCTTACTGTTAATACAAGAAAGGGTAGAATTAGTGAGGGAAGTTGGTGAGAAAACGTTGAAAGGGGAGAAAAGGCGTAAAAATCGAGGTGGGATTTGGAGATTTTCATGTGGGAACCTTGACTGCTAAGTGTAGCGAGCATGACGGTATGATGGACAGGAGAGTGTAATTATTGAATGTACAGAAGACAAAATGGAAAGGAGCAACGGAAAGAACATTTGCTGGTGTCTCAAGCATTTCTATCATAGGTCTTAAGGCAGGAGGAATAGCATTGGCGGCATCAAAAAGGATGAATACAATAAAAGTGTGTTACAGGCGAAGAAATATCAGGTAATGATGAGTTTGGGGTGTAATGATGAGTGTTATTAGTGGTAAATGCCTTTCAAGCTGGTTGTGAGGCCGAGGAGATGGAACACTTTTGTGGAGAGCTGAATGAATTGATGAATGGTATTGCTGGTGAAAATGGCTAAAAAAAGGACACCTGATTGGTTGCAAAAATTACAGAAGCATGACACTTACGTCAGTTGTCATGAAAGTATATAGTATGCTTATTCTAAAGAGACCAGAAAGAAATATTGATTAAAAGCAGAGAGATGAATAAGCAGAACTTAGAAAAATTAGAAAATCTACTGACTAAATCTTCATTTTGAGATATGTTGTAAAGCAATGCGTAGAATATAGAAATCCTCTTTTGTTAGTATTTGTGGACTATGAAAATGCTCTTGATAGTGTGCACAGGCAATTTTGTGGAGAGTCTTGCTTTATTATGGAATTCCTCTTAAATATGTAAATTCTATTAAGTCTGTTCATGAGCATAGCAAGTGCAAAGTTAATGTTAATGCAGTCTTTTCGAATAACTTCCCAGTGAACAGCGGAGTACTCCAAGGGAATGTGTAGCCACCTATGTTGTTTATCCTCCTCATGGATTTTGTAATGTGTCGAACTGTTAGAGACGGCAGAGGAAGATTAGACTAGTCACTAGAATGATGATAGGAAATTAGCTGACCTGGAGTATGCTAATAATGCTGTCCTGGTTAGCAGAACACCACAAGATTTGCGATGCTTGCCTATCAGAATACATGAAATATCACATGAGGTTGAACTTAAGATAAATAAAAGAAAGACAGAGATAAAGTATACATAATATTTGATGGAAGATGAAATATTGGAAGGAGAAATGATTATTGAGGTAGAATCATTTAAATATCTAGGAACTATAATCTCTATTAAAGGGTCTTTAGAATTAGAGTTTAGTGAAAGATTTACAAAAAAAGAATACAAATCAGACAATGGCTAAGCTAAGTAAAGTTTTAAAATCAAATCACCATAAATTACATATAAAATAGATCTAGTAGATCTGAGAAGCAAGCCCTCAGATAAATATTTGGAGATAAAAGGCAGGACAGGATTAGAAATGAAACTATAGGAGAGATTACTCAAGTTCCATAGTTTGATAGTTTGAGCATGCTCTTTGCACTCATTAAAAGAGATTAGTTTACCAAACCTTTAACGGAACCCCACCAGGTATGAGAAGAGTTGGAAGTCCCAGGCCCACATGAATGAGGACTATAAAGTTTGAAGCAGATGATGAATGGAGAAGTATGGAATTAAAACCTCAAGTTAGAAACGACTTGCGAAATCTAATCGAGCTCCATTGTATCAATACGCGTAGGAGGAGATGATGATGATGATTGCAAAAGAAGAAAGAGTGATGATCGGGGCATATCTAGATGGAAGTGTAGCTTGAGGAAATGTTGGTTAGGAAGAAATTATGGGAATATAAGGCCTAGGAGAAAGGAAAGTGGAGGGACAGATGGTAGTAGATTTTGCCAAATGAATGGACACTCCTGTTTTTATTACATACTTTAAGAAAAAAGATGAATACAGGGTAGTGGAAGGTGCTCACAGATAGGTCATATTATGTATAAGAGGTGTAACTTGAAAGAAGTTAGGAACTGTGGTGGAAAAGTGGTGGCCAGGGATTATGTGGCAAAACAGCATCCAATGCTGGTATGTGTGATGGCCTCATACGTGAGGAAAATGAAGATTGTAAGAGCAGAACAGTTTCAGTTCTGAGCGGCAATGGAAATCTGCCTAATGACTGAGAAATGAATGCCAGGAAATAAGAGATAATGGAAATATTCTGCTTGTTATTCCATTAGTAATGTCAAAGAATGACGGAATGTATGCAGAGAAAGAGGATGTCAAAGCATGAATTGTTTAAGGAAAGTTAAATTGATAGTAGTTGAGGATTTAAGAAGAAATGTAGTAAAGTAGGAAGTAGCAAAAGCAAAGGCTGAAGCATATGAAGAGTTATATGAAAGGCTTAATGCAGAAGGAGAAAAAAGATTTGTATCGATTGACCAAGCAGAGATAAAACAGGGAAAGATATATAGCATGTAATGGCTGTAAAATATGGAGATAGCAATGTTCTAACTGATAATAGAATACTACTAGATAGAAAGAATACTATAGTAAGCTCATGAATGGGGAGAAGGCAAGAGAAGAGACACTGGTTGAAGTTATGCTGACATATAGGAAAGTATATGTCTGAAGTTAGCTGGAGGTCAGGAATGTTTTGATGAAAATGAAAAAGGGAAATTCGATAGACCCAGACGATATTCCTGTAGATGTATGGAGATGCTTGGGAGATATAGCAGTGAGGTTCCTAACAAGACTGTTTAAAATAATTTTGGTAAAGGAGAGAATCTCTGAGTGGAGGAGAACACTAGTGTCTATCCACAAGAACTAGAGAGATGCTGAGAGTTGAAAAACTATCGTGGAATAAAGTTTCTTAGATATAGCCTGAAGATCTAGGAAAGAGTAGTAGACACGAGAATAAGGGCATGTGTAACAATCAGTGGAAAGCAATATGCCATTATGTCCAGTAGGAACTCTCTAAATGTTACTGTTGCTTTGTGAATGTTAATTGAAAAATATTAAGGACCAAAAAAAAAAGTTGCTTAGTGTATTTCTGGACCTAAAAAGTTTATGATATTGTGCTCAGAAGTGGAATGTGGTATTATATGAGGAGCTCTGGAGTGAATGAGATGTATATGGGGGCATTGTAGGGTATGTTTATTATCATTACTAGCTCATCTAAAAACCTATTTGGAAAAGCAAGATGCTATAAACCCAAGGGCTCCAGCAGGGAAAAAAATAATCCGTTGAGAAAAGAAAACGAGGGAATAAACTACAAGAAGAATGAACAATTAAACTAAAATATTTTTAGAACAGTAACAACATTAAAATTGTTCTTTCATATATAAACTATAAAAACTTAAAAAACAAGATGGAGAGATGTATAAGACACAATAGTGTGTCAGAATGCACCTCCAAGCAAGAGAACTCTAACTCAAGATAGGGAAGACCATTGTACACAGGCTATGGCACTACTAAAGACTAGAGAACAATGTTTTGATTTTGTAGTGTCTTTCTCCTAGAAAAGCTGCTCACCATAGCCAAAGAGTCTCTTCCACTCTTACCAAGAGGAAGGTAGCCACTGAACGATTATAGTGCAGTAGTCAATGTTTGACTGTAGAAGAATTGTTTGGTGATCTCAGTGTTGTCAGGTGTATGGGATCAGAGGAGAATGTGGAAAGAATAGACCAGACTATTTTCAGTGTACATAGGCTAAAGATAAATGAGCAGTAACCATAGAGTAGGATCCTATGTAGTACTGTCTGGCCAGTCAAAGTGTGCAATAACTCTCAAGAGGTAGCATTTCAACATAAATGTTTAATTTTGAAGTTGGGTTGCACCAGGGATCGGCTTTAAGCCCTTTCCTGTTTGCATTTATCATAGATAGATTGGCCAATAGTATTAGGCAAGATTATTCCCAGTCTATCTTATTTTTAGATAACATATTGGTCTGTGGAGAGAGTAATGAGGAGGTTGAAGCAAATCTGCAGGGAAGCAATAGGTGTGGTACGAGACAAAAGAATGTTAGCAAGTCGAAAAGGGAAAGCCTATAAGGTGGAGCTAAGATCAGCTATGCTGTATGACTATGAGATAGTATAAAAGGCAAAAAACGCTACTGGTTTCACGGGAAGTCCGATGACTACCATGAACATTTACTTAAAATAATATTAAGGCACCATAATTCTATCTGTAAAACAGACTTATTTTCATTGTGAATTGAAAATTTTATTGCCTAATAACTCAACGATAGATAACCGTCGAAGGATATTGAACTACTCGTAGGTAATAACTGACCTTGTGTTATACAAAAACAAAGAAAATATCAATTTGTATCATTTGACACAAGAAGTCTACTATAATGTATAATTTTGAGGCATACGCTGAACCAGAATCTTTTCTGATGCCAAAAGATAAAGATATATCTGCCCAACAGAGAGAGAGAGAGAGAGAGAGAGAGAGAGAGAGAGAGAGAGAGAGAGAGAGAGAGAGAGAGAGAGAGAGAGAGAGAGCATTTTCCTTTTTGTTGTCAAATGTAAGAACTGGTTTCTTTTATATTGGTTTACCCTATGAATATTTGAGAGAGAGAGAGAGAGAGAGAGAGAGAGAGAGAGAGAGAGAGAGAGAGAGAGACTTGGCGGAAAGATATGTATATGTACACTAGTATTACTATGAATTGTTGATAGAGCATGATAATGCATGGGGAAGAAATAAAGAGAGTACTGACTTTCAAGTACTTAGGGTCCATAGTAGAGGCTAGTGGGAGCATGGATCAAGAGGTGGGACATCGAATCCAGGTACGATGGAACAGCTGGAGGTCTGTATCTGGGGTTCTCTGTGAGAAGGAGGTTCCTCTGAGATTGAAGGGAAAGTTTCGTAGGACGGTTGACAGACCAACTAAGTTATATTGAAACGAAACAATAAATATAAGGAGGACAGAGCAGAAGAAGATGGACGTAACGCAAATGAGAATCTTGAGTTAGATGCCTGGAGTAAGAAGGAAGGATATGATCCGAAATGAGTATATAAGAAGAATCCAAAAGGTAATTGAAGTATCAAAGGCAATGTAGGAGGGAAGGCTTAGATGGATTGGAAACTTGTTACGTAGAGACGAACATCATCTTGAAAGACATACAATGGAAATGGAACTTCGGGGTAGAGGGAAGACCAAGAAAGAGATGCATGATTGTGTAAGGAAAGCTTGACAATGGATAAGTATTGACGAAAACGAGGCACAGAACAGAAATCGATGGATACGATTCATTCTTAACGGCGACCCTTATGTAGAAATGGGTTAAAGCGACCTTTCCCTTGATAGTGGAGGGTATTTCAGCTAGATTTGAGAGAGAGAGAGAGAGAGAGAGAGAGGAGAGAGAGAGAGAGAGAGAGAGAGAGAGAGAGAGAGAGAGAGAGAGAGAGATTGTATCAACGGAACAAAATAAAAACTCTGTTATAGTAGCATGGACTTCAAATTTTTTTGCTTCATTCTTTCTATGGTTTTCTGAGAAAATCTATAACAGAGCTATAAATTGCTATTTCTCTTCCCGCAGGATGGGTGAATCTCTATGGTTCTATGTCAATCCCTTTTTCTATCAATTTATTCCCTACATGCTCTTTTTATAGTGTAATTCTATCAGGACTGGAATAGTTTCGTGTCCATTCCGACAAGACAGATATCTCTCTCATGTACTATAATTCAGCCTGTTGTATTCGCATTGGTTTAAATACAGTTTCCATTTAAAGGGAAGACTTCCCATTGATAATTATATTTTTTTAGTGTTTCTTTTTTATAATATTTTTCTGCAAAAGAAAAAAAAGGGGCTCCTTATGAAGATTTCCCCTCTTTTTTTCTTAAACTGAATTTTATATTGAATTTCTTCCCCCCGCCCCCTTCCTCGTGTCCTTTGCTCATTCTTCATCTATCTCTTTCGTTTTGTATCTTGGTTTTCAGAAGTTCACTATCTATTGGTATTTTCTTATGCAACAATTAGAAACATTTCGATTATCTTCTCTGATGATATAATACACTAGTCTTGAAAATATTTTAATTTGATCTCGACTTTTGGAAATAAGAATATCAGGCTGCATGATCGTGCCAAATCCTTTAGTTCAAGGTGCTTGACAGTCATAACTCATGAAGAGTCAATGCAAAATTCAGAAATTAAAAAGAAATTATTTTAAAAAAGGATATATTCATGTCCAAAGGTGTTGATTCCAATGGCCCTCCCTCAAATTTTGTAACCTATCACTCATATTCTCTCATTAAAAGCAAATTAAGGAAAAATCAATAATAGATTGTAACATTTCTCATTTTCATCTATAAAAATTCGCCAGAAACACGGTCCTAAAATTCAAAGGAGCAGTAGCGATGAATACCACACTTAGAACAAACATACTGCCCTATGTTTGAGTAAAGTTTATTCCTAATGATTTTAACGAAAGTTATAGTAATAACAATCTTCATTTCCCTGGACTCGAAATTCGTAAATCTCGTACTCAATATCAGGTAGTGCAAGGAAAAGTGTAATTCTCTTTATTACTTGACTATCACTATTATGTTCGTTTTTTGTAAATGTTTGAAACATATTTTCTGTTCTCTATTAAATCAGACAAAATCAATAATAGAAGTTATATTGTATAATACTTAATAACGGGAACAAATTAAAATGTTATTAGATGAGTTACAATACTTCGAGGATGGCACTGTATTGAATATGGAAAACAGATTAAAAGACTAATAACGAAGCAAGGGCAGATAAAGCTCGCCAGTCTTGATCCAGCATAGATAATAAACCTATCAATATCAAACTCTAGGTTTTATGAAAGCAAATGAATTAGAATGAATAGAAGGAAATGTGCGGTTTGTTCTATTAGGCTCTGCTCTTGGTTCATGGAGATCACTGCCATCATCGTGGAATATGAAAGAAATAACCATAATTAGGATATTATATTATGCAAATCTTAATCATACAAATGGCTAAGAAACAGCATATCATGCACGTATACTTTCATACAATTCAAAGTATGGATATCATTCATACACTCAAATATATAAATGTCAATAACACATCTATTTTACATATATATATATACATATATATAAACATATATATATATATATATATATATCTATATATATATATATATATATATATATATATATATATATATATATATATATATATATATATATATATATATATATATATATATATATATATATATAGATATATATATATATATATAAGAAGTATTCACACATTATTCTTTTTTAATCCATCAATGAAGAATATGTTATTTGCATATTAAAATTATAATTATATTTCATATATCTTTTCATGGGTTCAAATATAATAATTTCAGTCAAAATCTGTCCAAGTGATTTCAGATGAGGACCATACTTTCTTTTGATGCTCATAAATCTGGAACCAAGTAGCAGAATGTACTCACCTGACAGTCACAATGAGCTTATATCAGTGCTTTACTGCCATTTAAATTATAGTTTTCTGGAAGAAGGGCTTGCCTAATGCTTAATCTATTGAAAATATAG
>NC_090745.1:61662037-61692037 GCF_036898095.1 Palaemon carinicauda | reverse complement strand
GCTATTGGGCTCCGAGTTTGCTCTTAAAATGGTTTGACCATACCCATAGTTGCAATATAACAATAGAACTCCTTGTGTCCATATATCTCTTTGTTTATTCATTTATTCTGTCACTGATAATGCATAGTAACTTCGTAGTATTTGGATGCTATGCACGTAAAAAATAAAAGCTCAAATATAAATTACCAACATGCATGTTGTCGTGCAGACAGAATTAACGTGGTGTAAGCTACTGTTAGCTCGATTCAGTTTAAACCAGAGGACTTTAAAGATGGTATGAAGTCTCGATTACTAGGTATTGCTGTTTTGTCATTTGATGAAATGAGTAATAAGAAAGAATGGAGCTATGACAAAGGGGCAGAAGTGTTATATAAACCGCATGGAAATGTACAGGTGACCATGTGGAGAGGTCTTTTTTTTTCTTTATGATACATTTCAGGTAAAATTCTTAAGCATTTTATGACACCGTTTTTCAATAATTTTCCATTTCGAGATCAACAACAGAGAAAAAAAAATCCATACACGAATCCATCACTTACTACTCTGGAAGATGGTTTAAATAGGATTTGATTTAGCCCATGATAACACACAGCTGCCTGCCCTTAGGCTAAAATCAGTAACAACAGCTGTGAGATTAACACAAGTTGTGTTCAATGTCATCCATAAAGGGCTATAAAGTGTAACGACTTTACCGTAGTCCAGGTGTTTTCGTATACAAACAACCAATGTAAGTACAGTAGAAGCAAACAGCATGTACTGTACCACGTTTTATTAAAACTGTTATAATTGCTTACAATTTTGCTTTATTAAAAGTGTCAATTATTTACAGATATCATGAATGATATAGTATTTACAACATACATACAAATACATATACATGTATTATATGTATATATATATATATATATATATATATATATATATATATATATATATATATATATATATATATATATACTGTATATATATACAATATATATATATATATATATATATATATATATATATATATATATATATATATATATATATATATATATATATATATATGTATACATATATACTTATGATCAATATGTTGATTATACCTTATATAATATTTGCTTGCAATATAATTATGAAATATTTCAAATAATGGAAAAAATAACCGTCAAAATCAAATTTCACCTCGTCTTCCTGTCTCGGAAAAATATGCGCCCATGACTGATAATGGAATATCCGACATTTATTAGCTAAGATATAAACATAAGACGGATAAAGGCTGGATATTGATAAACGATACCAATAGGTGAAACAATACATGTATATACATATAACCTAATGATTGTGTTGACCCTGATTAAAAGCAATTTATTAATATTCATAAATGATGAGATCCTGCGCAAAAACGAGGGGGGTAATTTGAAACCAGGGGGGTAGCATAAAACCGGTTTCAAATTACCCCCGGGGGTAGCTTGAAACCGGTATCAAGTTACCCCCCGGTAGTTTGAATCTGGTTTCAAATTACCGGGGGGTAAGATTTGGAGGGGGTAATTTGAAACCGGTACACCGGGGGATTCTTAGCACCCCGCTATGCCCGGGACTGAGGGCCATTCTGTCATCTTCTTTTTCCATGACTGACTAAATCCATAGAGGATTCATTGGCTATATACATCAGAGGATAGCCAGTTCCTTCTGATGCACAGTGCCTATCTAACTAAGGCAAGAGACCCCTACCGGTCCATACTAATTCTAGTGAGATCAACTGCAAGGCATCATGAGTAAAAGACGAAGAGACACTCACATATATATACCTATATATATATATATATATATATATATATATATATATATATATATATATATATATATATATATATATATATATATATATATATATATATATATATATATATATATATATATATACCCTCTTACCACTTCAAGTCAGTACGACTTTCTGAGATATTCTCATAAATTTTCTCCATTTCTTAGACTTGACTCCTACCTCATACCCATTTAGCTTGGACAACTGGTGACAGTATATGTGGTTTGAATCTTTGAACGTTATCATTATGAGCCTTTTACACTACTACTGAGCTTAGCAACCTTGTATATATATATATATATATATATATATATATATATATATATATATATATATATATATATATATATATGTGTGTGTGTGTGTGTGTGTGTGTGTGTGTGTGTGTGTGTGTGTGAAGAAAAATCTCCGCAATACAAGTCACTTCATTCATATCTACAAATCCAGGGAGGGTTTGGTCTTACAAACATAGTACCAATTGTGGAACACAGGGTCATGTAGAATATAATTGTGCATATTAAGACCTGTTGGGGACCACCTGCTGCGTTATATCCCTGGCGACCCCCAAAAGGGGGCGAAAGAAATCACATTTATCAAACGTAATTACGTACCACAAACAATATATTTCAGGCTAACGTGCACATCTTTTTTGCTTTAGGCCCGCCGAAAACCAAATACTTGTCCTAAAAAAAAACAGACAAGACCAAACATTCTTGGTACTGCTCAAAACAAAGTGTATATAATTATACACATCTCAGGGAGTTTGGAATGACCAACGCCAGACAAATTATTTGCTGCATTATGCCTGCCAGACAAGCCCAAAGATGACCTCTACCCTCTGTTCTTGTAAATGGAAGTAGATAAAGCATAAAAGGTACTGAATGAAACTACTTTAGAATGAGAGATAATATCTTACAAAGAGCAAAGTGGCACTTGCCAGATGTACTGGTTTCTGCGGTACGTCCGCCAGAGACGAAAAAAAAAAAAGTAGAAATAAAACTAGGTTTGACCAAACATTCTTGGTACCTTTTGAAACTAACTTTATATATTTTTTACACAACTCGGCGGGTTCAGAATGGCCAGTGCCAGAATAATTATCTGCTGTATTATGTCTGCCAGTCACTCCAAAAGTTGATATTCACCCTTTGCTTTGGAATAAAATTATGTAGATAGATCATGAAAGGTGCGGACGGAAGCTACCGAATCCGTGTTTAAAATGAAAGATAAAGTACGAAGTGACCGTTGCCCGACATAGGGCCGGCTACATAAGACCCACCAGACACCGAAAAAGGGCCTCAAATTTTGTGGGTCTAGACACACAAAAAGGGCCAGAGCATTTTTTTCAGGATCACAAATTATTGATACTAAAGCTATTTTTCCCTGATGAAAACCAGCCTTAAATTTCATATCTTTCGTTTCTTTCTTCCGGAACATTTGCGGAAACTCGGGAAATCATTAAATAATGTTTTTTTTTTCTCTCTCTCTCATATATTTACTACATAATATCAAAAATTATAGAGAGAGAGAGAGAGAGAGAGAGAGAGAGAGAGAGAGAGAGAGAGAGAGAGAGAGAGAGAGAGAGAGAGAGAGAGAGAGAGGTTATTTCTTAGAAAGGGTCTATGATGAGCATGTTCATCGGGAAATTAGATTCCCTGCATGCTTGAGTTTCATTTTGCGAAGAAAACCTTGATAAATAACAATCATATAGTTGTCAATTGTCAATAATTTAACCAAACTTCTGATTTACATTAATATTTTATTATTGAATTTAGCAAATAAAATACATTGACTACAGAATTAGTAGGATAAATCATTAATAGTCTCAGCCTAATCATGCATTATATTATTTTTTCAAAATTTTAATATCGGTCTTTACAATCCAAAACTAATGCATAGAAGATAGTAATCTGCCTCAACCGGAAAATATTTTGGATGGCTTCAAAGTATTTGCTATAGGAATATTCGCATTTGCCTACTTTATTTATATTTAACGGTGACCTCTTGATTAGAGACCGTGAAATCTTGATTTCATTTATTTTGTCATAATAGCTGTTTGCCAAAGGCATAATCTTGTAAAAAAATTATATCATGAAAATATAGTACCTTTCTAGCTTATTTGCAGTTCAGTTGTCGGATTGTTCTTTCCATGTTATTAATGCAAATCCACAACTGTTATGTCAAAGACAATTGTAAGAAAGACGTAGGAAAAGAATGGGAAAAAGATAGAACATACAAAAGACAAACTTTGGGACAATCAGAAAGTCAGACGGATCAAGACTTGTTATAGCTGTCCTGGTCAGGTCTCAGAAAGGAAAGAAAATGCGTAGCAAATTGCCCGCAAGTTTTCTGTGGGCAAGAGTAGAATAATCCAAGGATGAACCACCTACATTATAAGATGTATTCTTTTTTTTTATATATACTATCTGAAGTAAAATTGCTTCGAAAAATGAGAAAATAATAGTTTGAATCGTCCGACGTGTCTTAAATACATATATGTTCATCTTTTTTAGGATACGTGCGAAGGAAGTCGATTAATAAAAAGTTTAGGAATGGAAAAACATTTATGTTATAATATTAGGCAGAATATAATCTTTACGTCCTACCTTATGGCCAAGTATTATTGGGACTAGAATTTTAAGAAACGGTGTACGTTAAATCTAAAGGTCAGGTTCCAAGATGAAAATTAATGTTTGAAAATTTAACAAAATTTGTTACTTATGTTTTTAGCTTCGTCTTCAATCATGATGACTCGCAATAAAGCACTGGAACTGAAGGAAACCGCTGCTCTTAATACTTGAATACAAATGTAAACCTTTAGCAATCAAATGTTTTATAAATGCTATTACAATATGTCGATAAGAAAGTGAAAGCCATCGAAATCTCTAAAAGCCAAACATTAATAAGTTCCTATGTTTGAGTTATTAGATTTAACCAGATTTTCCAAGTTAATAAAGATCTATAAGGTGTTACATCACAGATATAGTTGCCGAGTTTCATTGATTGTTCATAACTGTTTAAGAGAAGTCATGTGAATTGGGACAGACAAATATATAAGTCATTCTGTCATATTTAGCAGCGTAAAAAATACATCATCGAAGGTTCTTTCCATATGATAGATGACGTTCTCAAGACATTAATATCTCAAGTAACATTAGGGCTGAGAAGTCTGACTCTTATAGTGTATCTAAGGGAGATGATGGGATACGCCCTTAACAATGTAACCTTACGAAACAGAAGTAGAACAAAAAAACATTCTCCGTTAGTCTTTTTTAATTAGGTTAAATCTTACGTAATCAAACTATAACAACGTCATAATTTTCGGTATAATATAAGAAAATCAAGGATTGTGGACTTGATTATACTGGATTAGGTTTTCCATGGGGCCGGCTCGTCCTTAAGGCCAAACTAGGCAGTCGCCTAGGGTGCAAGAATGAAGGGGGTGCAAGAACTGGGAACTAAATAAATAAATAAATAAATAAACAAATAAATATATATGCAAAGCAATTTCATATATATACAGAACAATTATACACACACACACACACACACACACACACACACACACACACATATATATATATATATATATATATATATATATATATATATATATATATATATATATATATATATATATATATATATATATATATATATTACAATAAAGAAAAATATACAGAAAGCTACAATGACTTCTTTTCATAGTTCCATAAACTGTTCAACAAAAATTAAGTATTTTCCTAAAGAATGACGCAGTTTTATACTACATTCAAATACAATAAAGCAAGGGTACATTTAGTTTACTTGAACTGAATAATACTGAATAGACGGAAAACAAAGTAATGTAGTTAAATGTTTGAGTCAGTTGACAAATATATCTGCACCAATTCTTTAAAAAGAGAATTATTTATTTTTAATAATCTAAGAATATTATTTCTAGAATGAATTATGATATGCTTACCATAAAAACAAAAATGACGAAGTCTTATGATATTGTTGAGATTACATCATGCCATACGCCTAAGGGCCAAGCAGAATCTCTCTCTCTCTCTCTCTCTCCGCGCGGGCATTTTTCCAGAATTTTTTAATTAATTATTTATTTTTTTATGCTGCAACCCACATCGAGGAACGTGTTTTAAACAAGTTACCGTCTACTCCGTCTTACTAAAAGTAAAGTTAGTGTTTCGTCTGAAAGCTACAAAGGCACTTCACTTCTTTTCTTTGGTGAGTCAGACCGTGAGGGGAAATCTTGGAGCACAGACATACTGCACATTCCCCTTCATGTCGACAAGTTGAGACTCGAGAGTGAGGCTACTAATAATTAATTCAAGTCTTCAACATTCCCTGGTAGACCGTAGAATCGTAGATCCTGTATATGATTCCACCAAATTCGTGATTCATCACTTACCAGTTACCAGGTAGGCCTAGGCCTAAGTTTTGGTCATTGATTTAATTTACACAGTATAGATGTCGGAGGGTAGCCGATAGATCACAACATCGACATAAAATTTCTTGCTAATATTAGTGCATGTAACTTGATGTAGGCCTAGCTACCTAGCAATTCTAAGGGCTATGTACAGTAGATGTTGGCCTATGATCATAATGGTCCCTATGGCTACGGATAGTGACTGTGAGCCTAGATCTAGATAATAGACCTAGGCTTTAGGCCTATGATGAATCATTGATCTAATACCATAACTATAGTAGGCCTTATTAGTTATTGCTAAAAATTTTCAACTTGTAGATCAGTGGTAGGCTACTGGTTCCCAACCAGGGAGTGGGGTTCCTACCGGGAGCAATTAGATTTTTAAGAACGGCAGTTCGAGAGAATTATTATTATTATTATTATTATTATTATTATTACGGGACAGTAATTCTTACCATCAAAAAACTAAGTAACGTTATCTATAAAGCCTCCTACCAGGTAGTAGGTTGGCCAGGGCACCAGCCACCCGTTGAGATACTACCGCTAGAGAGTTATGGGGTCTTTTGACTGGCCAGACAGTACTACATTGGATCCTCCTCTCTGGTTACGGTTCATTTTCCCTTTGCCTACTTACACACTGAATAGTCTGGCATATTCTTTACATATTCTCCTCTATCCTCATACACCTGACAACACAGATTACCAAACAATTCTTCATCACCCAAGGGGTTACTGCACTGTAATTGTTCAGTGCCACTTTCCTCTTGGTAAGGGTAGAAGAGACTCTTTAGCTATGGTAAGCAGCTCTTCTAGGAGAAGGACACTCCAAAATCAAACCACTGTTCTCTAGTCTTGGGTAGTGCCATAGCCTCTGTACCATGGCCTTTCACTGTCTTGGGTTAGAGTTCTCTTGCTTGAGGGTACACTCGAGCACACTCTCCTATCTTATTTCTCTTCCTCTTGTTTTGTTAAAGTTTTTATAGTTTATATAGGAGATATTTATTGTTGTTACTCTTCTTAGAATATTTTATTTTCCTTTTTTCCTTTCCGCACTGAGCTATTTTCCCTGTTGGAGCCCCTGGGCTTATAGCATACTGCTTTTCCAACTAGGGTTGTAGCTTAGTAAGTAATAATAATAATAATAATATAGATGCTCGAGCAACCGGAAACGTAGGTGAATTGGATTTTCTGTGGTATCTGCAGGCAAAAAGGGTTGAAGTGGCAGGTTCACGGGGCCCTGAAATCTGAACGTACATTGTGGTGTCTGCGGATTTACATGAGTTTTCGCTTCTTCGAACTTATATAAAAGTGAACGTGTATGTGAAATGGAGATAACGGGATTAGATCTGTAATGATCTGTCGGCCTGAGCGTCCATGGGGGGCTAAAGGCTAATGACGATTTGCTTTTCTTCACACAAAAAAATAAAATTAAATAAATAAAGAATAAAAAAGATAAAAAAATATATGAATAAATAAAATAAAATAAGAAAATTACCAAACTTAATTTACCAGTGCTTAATGATATATATATATATATATATATATATATATATATATATATATATATATATATATATATATATATATATATATATATATATATATATACATATATAATATATATATATATATATATATATATATATATATATATATATATATATATATATATATATATATATATATATATATATATATATATATATATATATATATATAGTTATAGTTATACCGTGGATAAATATAGAGTATACATACATATATATGTATATATATATATATACATACATATACAAACACACACATATAGTGCATATGCAGTGTGCAACAAAAATATATGTATTAGTCGATTTGGTCGTCCCATGGTTTCAATGGTGAACCCATGAATGGTCTCTAGTATAAGTTTTGTTTTGTGGATTCATCTTCGTTAGTGTTCCCTGAAGCAATTTGGTTGGGTTGTCGCAATGGCAACTTTGGGGAAAAACTTTTCTATGCAAATTAGCGATGCCATTACCGAAAATTCGATTTTCATCAATATTTTCAAAAGTATATAGTACATGCTAGGATCATGAAAGCTGTTTCTAATTTTCATGATGCTACCATGTTACTTTTGAAAATATTGATGAAAATCGATTTTTCAGTAATGGCGTGACGCCGTCGCTAAATTTGCATATAAATCATTTTCCCGAAACTTGTCATTGTGACAACCCAATCAGATTGCTTCAGAGAACCCTAAGGAAGGTGGATCCACAAAAAAACCTTATACTTATAAATATATATATATATATATATATATATATATATATATATATATATATATATATATATATATATATATATATTTATATATATATATATATATATATATATATATATATATATATATATATATATATATATATATATATATATATATATATCAGGGCTGGATTTTTTTTTACTCAACCCACGTTTTTTTTGGGGGGGGAATTATTTGGTTTAATGTGTTTTTGGAGAGTTTTATTGGGTTTAATATTTAACATAATTATTAATGCAATATCAGTGCTAAATCAAATATGATGTGATCATATGCTTAAAGCTTATATTAATATATTAATATATATATATATATATATATATATATATATATATATATATATATATATATATATATATATATATATATGTGTGTGTGTGTGTGTGTTTGTGTGTGTGTGTGCGTGTATGTACATTGAAATGTGTGTGATTATATATATATATATATATATATATATATATATATATATATATATATATATATATATGTACTGTATATATATATATATATGTATATATATATATATATATATATATATATATATATATATATATATATATATATATATATATATATGTATATATAAAATAGGTGTTATTGCTTAGTCAAAGTGACTCAATATTTAGCTTGCATTAACATTTTTATTTCAGCATGTCTAAGCGCCCATCTGGAGCTCAGTATCGCAAGCGTAAAGCTGAACGAGAAAAAGAAGAAGCCAAACGACAAGGATCATTTCTGAAGTATCTGCTGCGGCCATGAATCTCATGATGCAACCCCAAGTGATGCAAAATCAGAGAAAAAGACAGACAAGGAAGTAGAGATGAAATGTAAAGACAGCATCACTAGGTCTGCGAGAGAAAAAACAGAGACAGCAGTGGGGGTACCTAATGTATACATCGTGTCTACACACCAGATTGCGGAGACAGCAGCAGAGGTAGCACAGATAGAACCTAATGACAGCACCGATACGCAAGATGAACCAGAGACAGCTAACAGTAAGATGATAGAAGCTGGAAACAGCACCAGTACACAAGAAAAATCAGAGACTGAAGTAAACGTTCAGGAAACTGCAGACAAAGATAAGTCTGAAAATGAAGGCACAGTGACCAAGGATGAAGAAAGTAACACACCAATAAAGCACTCTGGTAGGCCTACACTGACTGATATAGACTACAGTGATCCAGCAACATGGACTATCCATGATGATCAGTTAAGGCAGCAACTAGTGCAACATGGACCCATGCAGATATTGGATATCAGGTTTCCAAGAGATAAAACCCAGAGAAAGTTTTCGAGCTTCCATTATCAAAGACATTTACCCAATGGAGAAGTTTTGCACCGAAAGTGGCTACAATATTCAGTGTCAACTGATTCTGTAATGTGTTTCTGTTGCAAGCTGTTTGGCATGAAACGCATTTCTTCACTTTCTGGTATTGGATTACGAGACTGGAAAAACTTGTCATCATTACTGTCATCACATGAAAAATTACCTGATCATTTGGACAATGTGGGGAAGTGGAAAAAGCTTGAGCAGCGTTTGAAGAAACACAAAACAATAGATGATGAAACCCGGTGTGCAAGAGAAAGAGTTGAAAATTATTGGCAACAAATCTTGGAACGACTTTTGCCCTAGTAAGGGTACTTGGTGTGCAGAATCTCTCTTTTCGAGAAACAAATGAAAAACTGTACAGTGCAGGAAAGGGAAATTTTTTAAAGTTTGTAGAACTAATGGCATTGTTTGATCCAGTTATGAGTGAACATCTGTGGAAGATAAGGAATGAAGAAACACATGTACATTATCTAGGAAAAAACATTCAGAATAAATTGATAGACATATTAGCAAATGCTATTAAGGAAGAATGCACGTGTTGCAAAATATTTTTCAATAATTTTGGACAGCACACCTGATGTGAGTCATGTGGAGCAAATAACAGTCATAATCAGGTTTGTTCAAGTTGATGAAGATAATGCTGTGATAGCTGTGAGAAAACATTTCTAGGGTTATGTGCCACTATAAGAAACCACTGGTGCATTCATGGCTGAAACTATTCTGGAAGAGTTCATGAAAATGGATCTGTGCATTGACAACTTACGAGGTCAAGGTTATGATAATGGCAGCAATATGAAAGGCAAGCACAATGGTGTACAGAAGAAAATCCTTCAAAGAAGTCCCAGGGCGCTGTTTGTGCCATGCTTAGCACACATTAAATCTTATGGTGAAAGATGCAGCAAGTTGCTGCTTAGAAACAACTAATTATTTTCGGCCTGATACAAAAGCTCTATGTATTCTTCTCAGCCTCAACTCATCGTTGGGATGTACTGAAACGTCATGTACAAAGCTTAACAGTAAAACCTCTGAGTGAAACACGATGGGAGAGTCGGATAGATGCACTAAAACCCATCTGTTACCAAATTGGTGACATATATGATGCTCTTACTGAGTGTGTGTGTGTGTGTGTGTGTGTGTGTGTGTGTGTGCGCGCGCACGCGTGTGTGTGCATAATGCATTTCAACTTAATATTTGGTAGCAGGATTTACAATTAAACTATCCCGAAATGTCACCCAATAAGGAGCTACTGGCTACTGCTCACCCCAGACCTCCTAGCTGGTGAGCCTGGGGGCGCAAATTAAAATATTAGCCTAGGGCACAAGAAACCCTAGAGCCGCCCCTGTATAATGGTGTGCCATCAAATGCGTCTTCCATCTCTATCCTAAAATTCAAATGAGGTTTCTATAACGTTTCTTTACATAACTATAAAGTATGCTTCGCATGTTACGTTCCTGTTTGATTCATGTGACTTACCAAGCCCATTGTTCTATTTGAGAATAAAGATCTAGCAAGCCATAAGGCTGAGAGGGACAATGATTATAATGTTGCAGAGTATGAAGACGCTGATAGTCCTGGATCGGAGTTATGGTAGAGTGATGACTCTGAAAGTGAAGATGGCTTGTAACTTGAAATGTTCTGGGGGTAATGGAAGGTTAGGTTTAATTTGTCCCGCAGCATATGTTGTAACATTAGAATCCTAGTAAATACTTTGATATTCTATTGAAGGTTCTATACATCATTTATAAGAATTTCCAGGTACCATTGTTTTGTTTGGTACAATTTATGTTATCCAAACAAAGTTTAATTTCTTGTTTTGTGTGTGTGGCTGGCCTCAGGTAGGAGTTAGAATGTTTGGCAAGTGGAATAATATAACAATGGAATAGTACCTTCATTGAAAAATATTTTCACTGAGTAGAATTTTGTTGGATTTATAACAATTTTACAACAGCTAAGGGTGGGTGGGTCAACTTTGGGCGTGTTTGGCAGACATAATGCAGCAGATAATTTGTCTGGGATTGGCCATTTTGAATTTCCTGAGATGTGTAGCCTAGAAGTATATGAACTGTGTTTCGAATGGTACCAAGAATGTTTGGTCTTACCTTTATTTTAGGCCTATTTTTCTCTAAGGGACGTAATACAGCAACCAGTACATCTAACAAGGGTCACTTTATACTTTATCTGGCATTGCAAAGTAGTACATTTTATATATTATTTACATAATTTTTTTCCGTACAAAAGGGTGGGTGTCAACTTTGGGCGTGTATGGCAGACCTATGCAGCAAAGAATTTGTCTGGAATTGGCCATTCTGAACTCCCTCAGATGTGTACAATTAAATCAACTTGTTTTAAGTTGTGCCAACAATGTTTGATCTAGCATATTTTTAGGTCTAATATTTTATTTCTGACGGGTCTAAAATAGCCCATCTGGAATGGCCCATTTCTTAAACAGTGTGATATGTACGTTACCATGAAATACACTATGTGTTGTACGTAACTACGTTGGATCAAGTTGATTTTTACATTCCCTTTGGAGGTCCCCAGGGCCCTAACCCAGATGGTGGTCCCTGGCAGACGTCCAGGTCTTCATATGGCCAATCATTTCTACGTGACCCTGTAACCCACATTAGGTACGACCAGTGTGTGTGTCGAATGCCTACTCCATGAGGCCCTTTGAACAGGACAGAGTTTATGTGGGTAAAAGATGAGGGATGTAGAGGACAAAAGAGATTTGTGAAGGGAATGAGACATTAGCTGATGGGATGTCGCACGATAGAGGGGAAGATCATGTATAAATTGCATAAGATAGTGAGGAAATGGAGAGAAAAAATAAAAATAAGCATCAAAATCTTGGGTGGAAGATAAGCAAAACTTTATGGTGAGAGAAAGGTTGTTCTCTCCCATAAGATAGATGGAGCGGACTCTATTGAACAATTGGTGCTAACATTAACATACCTAAAAGGATAATGGGGCAGTGGATTTGGAATATATAAGTGAGAATTGTTGAATGCAGACAATATAAAGAAGGCCAAGATGATTGACTTAGAAGTAAAAGGTGGCAGCTATAAGTGTGAAAAGGCTAGTAAAATTACTATTGTTTATTTAATGATGGCAACTGATACGATGAAAGATAGGACACAACATTATTATTATTGCGATTGCATTACTTGCTAAGATACGACCCTAGTTGAAAAAGGACGACGAAATAAGCGTAAGGACTCCGACAGAGGAAAAAGCCCAGTGAGGAAAGGAAATCAGTAAATAAACTACACGAGAAGTTTAAGATGGATGTGGGAAATGTTAAAAAATGAATGGATTGAAAGAATATTAGTTTTATTGTGCGAAAGAGAAAAGTAAAAAAAATTCATATTAGACAGGAAATTACATAGTATATCAGGGAAACAGCAAGATGATATTCTAATAGATTAGGTAACACAGGGATTGATAGAAGAAGAAATGTGTGATATGTATTTTGACAAAGGTCTGTAAACAATTGCTTTAATGATACGGTGGTTAAGGAAGTATAAATTATAGGAGAAAAAATCGAGACCTTGAAAAAAGTATACCTTGAAAGACCCAGGACACACACACACACACACTCTCTCTCTCTCTCTCTCTCTCTCTCTCTCTCTCTCTCTCTCTCTCTCTCTCTCTCTCTCTCTCTCTCTCTCTCTCTCGCTAATTTGTATATATATTTTGTATAAAGAAAATAAAACATGATATATGATTGGTAGTAAGCTTTCCCTTTCTCCCTTTGTGATACGAATTGTTCAGAGATCTCTAGCAGAGGATTTTATAATATTTATACTAATATAAATAGTATATTTAGTCTTTTCTTAATAAAAACTATAATAAAGGATCTATAATTTTGATTAAATAACAAAAGAAGCTTCTCAATTATCCTCATTAAGTTTTCACGTTAAAACTCTAATAAAAGCCAGTTATTCGTCTTTATCAAATGCTAGTACACATATTAATAAAGGGTCAAATAGCAAGTCTAGAAATATTATATAAACCAAAAACACATCATAATAACTTATTCATAACTTTAAATTTCCGTGCTAACGAAACAGCAAACAAACGGCTAATTTCCAAGCTGTTAGAGTCCACTCAAATCATGTCGTAAAATCAAACAAAACAGCTGTTTTGATGATTATCATAAACAATATCTCCGATTAAAAAAAAAAAAAATAAATAAAAATCCTAACCACAGGCAACGGTTGAAAGGCTCCCTTCATTGCACCCAACGGCCTTAATACCTTCTGCTGAACTTCTTGACCACGATCAAAGGGGATGAAACTTCACTTCTCTGTAGCAGCTGACAAGATAAACAATAGAGCGTGCACGAAGTTCGTCGGAGTGCTGTGTGCAGCTGCTACTACAAAGGAAAGGAAAAGACCGATAACCGAAACATAAGAATTAGAAGAAAGGATGCTTCTATATCCTGTATAAAAGACTTTTTTTCGAGATACCAACCAGCCCTCCCACTCTAATACAGAGCATGTACGTACAGTCATGGAAAAGAGAAAATAAAGAGAAAGTTAATGTCAGAAAGCCATGTGCTGGGATAAGTTTATGTTAATCCTTCGGTTAAAAGCAACGTAACGACTGGTTTTTATATAATTCTACAGAATGAACTCTTTTCCGCCATCTGCACAAATTCTAACCTCATTTTCTTTGTTTCACTTAATCAAATATAAAATTAATGATTGATTAACAATAATAAAATAAATTTGCAAAAGATCACATAGTATTTAACATGAAAGAGTGAGGTTTACTATATATATATATATATATATATATATATATATATATATATATATATATATATATATATATATATATATATATATATATATACATATATGTGTGTATATACATATATATATATATATATATATATATATATATATATATATATATATATATATATATATATATATATATATATATATATATATATATATATATAATCAAATAAGCCATATATATTTTTGATACATTAATGTCTGAATCCAGACATTAATGTATCAAAAATATATACGGCTTATTTGAATATATATATATATATATATATATATATATATATATATATATATATATATATATATATATATATATATATATATATATATATATATATATATATATATATTCAAATAAGCCATATATATTTTTGATACATTAATGTCTGAATCCAGACATTAATGTATCAAAAATATATATGGCTTATTTGAATATATATATATATATATATATATATATATATATATATATATATATATATATATATATATATATATATATAAAAACGTCATGAATTGCATGATATACGATTCACCTACACCAGAGGTCCCCAAAGAGTCGTTTAAGTTTATGGTTATGACCTTACTTTTATGTTAAAATACTTCAATTAAAATAATCATATATAACTTGTTTGTACAAAGTTGATATGAAAGCTTATTTTAAAGTAGTCGGCATCTTCCGGATATTGTTAGTTCAGACTACATACTCAAATGAACTGATGCCGCTTAATTAGATATGTGCCGATAGTATCGGTATCGGTAGTATCGGCCTTTCATGTGAGTATGGGTATCGGTATCGGTATCAACCACGTCACGACACAAGTATCGGTATCGGTATCGTTCTTCACCATAAGTATATAGTATCGGTATCGGCTAATAAAAAAAAATGAGTTTAAATTGCCGATAGTCCGATACTGGTACTTTGGGTTAAACGAACATCAAAGAATTCCTTGTTTTCAGTTGAATCAGTAGAGCTTCAAAAGTTCAAAGTTGCAGCAAATGTTTTTATGTCGAACAGGCTTATATAAGTCCTTTTATAATTTATATATCAAATATCTATTTTAATGTTGTTATTGTTTTTGAAATATTTTATTTTTATTTTTCATTACTTCTTATCTCGTTTTTTTATTTCCTTTTTCCTTTCCTCACAGGGCTATCTTTCCCTGTTGAAGTCCTTTGATCTTAGGGCATCTTGCTTTTCAAACTAGGATTGTAGCTTAGCTAGAAATAGTAATAATATTAAACGATAATGATAAGTACTCGGTAAGGTAACTCGGAAACCAGTTCATACATGCAATGTGTGACTAGTGTATTACTTTATACCCCACCTTCTCTCTCTCTCTCTCTCTCTCTCTCTCTCTCTCTCTCTCTCTCTCTCTCTCTCTCTCTCTCTCTCTCTCATTATACATTTGCAGAATTATTTGTTGATGTGAGTGATGTGACTAATGCATTATATCATACTTATCAACTCTCTCTCTCTCTCTCTCTCTCTCTCTCTCTCTCTCTCTCTCTCTCTCTCTCTCTCTCTCATAATGCATGGGGAATTATTTGAATAGTTGTGACTTTTTTTCCTATACTCCTTCATATTCATCCTAATAAACAAATATTATGATAATAAGTTCTGCAAAACAATAATTAGCTGTACAGTTACTCGACGAACTACCTATCCTCTAATTACAAAATTACAAAACATAATAAACAGAGGAGCAAGACTGATAAAAGGTGTCCCACCTAGAGAAATGATCACTCCTATACTAATCGATTTACACTGGCTGCCGATTAAAGTGAGAATTAAATTTCAAATATGTACAATAACCCACCAAGTTATCAGAACTGGGGGTCCAAAATACTTGAGAGAATTGCTACATATTGCACAGCCAACAAATTGTGTCAACACGAGAATAGTTACAGATGGCTTCAAACTATTAGAACCTAGATATATGTCTACTGTAGGCTCCAGAGCCTTTAAATATGCGGCCCGAGACTATATAATAAGCTCCCACGAAACATTCGAATGATTGCAGACATTAAGGCTTTCAGGAGGAAACTAAAGACTTTCTTATTTCATGAGTCTTTTGACAGTGACGATTTAACAGTAAATGAAGAATACGAGACATGAAACGTTAAATACTCTGAACGAATAAGGTATAACGACAGTGGAGGTCCTCTAGAGAGTAAGGTTCTCCTGCTGTATGGAAAAGTAGCCATCAAAGTAAAGTAAAGTAAAGTAAGTAATATGGACGTTGGGGGTGAGTACACGTGAAGTTGTCATTTTGCCTTTTTCTTTTTTTTTTCCAAGAAAATGACAATTGATAATAATTCATCCTAGCGAAGATAATATATCTTACATGTTACTAATGGAGTCCTACCACCGAACGGGACTAACTTTGGGTGTTGAATAGATTAGTTAACATTTCAATAATTGAAATATGGACTTTGCTAAATAAAAAAGTTTAGTATCGCAATCCTTATATCAATTCCAGTGTACATTCTAAATTTCCACTTCTCTCCCACCTTAGTGTGTACTAGAATTCATGTAGACAACAGTACCTAAACGTTCACTAAAAGACAAAGGGTGATATGTAGAATATAACACTATTAGGGAGAAATTTGGTGAGATTGAGTGTAGGAAATGGGAACGATTTATGTATACATACATATATATATATATATATATATATATATATATATATATATATATATATATATATATATATATATAGATAGATAGATAGATAGATAGATAGACAAATAAATATATATATGTATATATATATATATATGTATATATATATATATATATATATATATATATATATATATATATATATATATATATATATATATATATATATATATATTTAGTCGAAGCCACCATTTTAGCTCTTCATGCTAAGACTAAATTCTCAAATGCAAATAATTCATTGCTTTATTAAATGATCTGCTATTTTCCCTAGTTCAGTGATCTGGTTGAACTAATATTATGATATTTAGTAAAAAAATCATATAGGGAAAGGCATTAGATTTATGATCAGATTGTGTCACTACCATGGACATAGCCATAGTTATACATATTAAAAAAAAGTTTTAAGACGCTGTGTTATGTCAAATCGATACCACAAAGTGGTTTGCTTGTACTATTTACTGATAAGGCCTAATGATGCCTCAAACACTGCATTGCACACACTGATGTGGTTGAAAAGTCAACCATGAAATCAGTATTATACTCTTATTGCAATCATTAGAAAGCAATTATAAGTATCGAAGTATCGACTAATATCGGTATTGGTATCTGTATCAGCATAGAAAAAGAAATTAAGTATCGGTATCGGTCTTAAAAAAAAAATGCTAGCTAGCTTTACCGGTCCAGGAAAAATTGGGTATCGGTATCGGTCCCAAAAAAATTGGGTATCAGTATCGATCTCGAAAAAAAATTTGGTTATCTGCATTGGTCCAGAAAAGAAAATTGGGTATCGTTATCGGTACATAAAAAAATTGGGTATCGGTATTGGTTCAGAAAGAATTAGGTTTTGGTATCGGTCCTGAAAAAAGAAATTTGGTATTGGTATCGGTCAAGAAAAAAAATTTAGGTATCAGTATCGGTGCAGAAAATATTGGGTACCGTATTAATCTAGACAAAATTAGGTGTTGCTATCGGTCTAGAAAAAATTAGGTATCTGTATTGGTCTAGAAAAAATATTGTGCCTCAGTATTGGTCCAGAAAAAAAGGGGTATCGGTATCATTCCAGAAAAAATTGGGTTTTGTTATCGGTCTAGAGGAAATGGGTTATCGGTATCAGTCGAGAGAATAGAAAATTGGGTATCGGTGTCGGTCCAGAAAAAAATTGAGCAACAGTATCTGCCTGAGAAAATTGGGTATTAGTACGGTCTGGAAAAAAAAATAGGTACCAGTATTGGTCTTGAAAAATTTGGGTATCAGTATGGTCTAGGAAAAAACTGGGTATCGGTATCGGCCTAAAAAAAAGAAATTGGGTATCGCTATCAGTCTCCAGAGTGGTACCGTCCCTCTCACTTAGGATTAAGTGATGCATGTTTATTGCATAAAACTTTTGATATTCATTTAGTTATATTTTAATTGAGTTCTGTATATGTAAATTTATGTTATTTTGAAGAATTAAATTCTCATTTCACATAGGTTTGTTACAATATTTTATGTGTACTTTTAAAAAGGTATTCTGTATGAAAACACTAAGGATTGCATCATGTTTCCACATGGCTGGAAAATGTATTAAGATTCTAGACTAAAAATTATCCTTTCCTTAATGTTACGAGGGGAAGTGGGTGGAATCAGCTGAGAAAGTTACCTCGCTAAGCGACGATAATACCCTACTTCCATATTGTCAAGTTGGCAGCCTTGACGCCGTAAGACCATGGCCCCCACGCTTCCATCAGGTCGAACTGGAAGATTCTAGAATTGATTAAGTTTTTATATAAGAGCTTATCTATGCTTAGGAAACCAGAGATCCAACAAGACCCTTAGAAAGAGGAATTGTATCACAGTCCTTTTAACAGTATCTACCCAGCCACTACGTGTCTCCTCTCCAATATGCATAGTGTTTCCTCTTCAACATGCATAGTGTTTTCTCTCAAATGTGAATAGTGCTTGTTCAAATATTGGAATTTCTGCATTTCCAGTTATAGGAAGTGCCGTGTACATGTGAGTACAGGTATATTATGAAAATTAATTGGTTTTTGTGACTGGCCCTATGATATTAAGTCAAATAGTAAAGTGTATTTATTTTTGCTTAACTGTTCGGTAACCTTGTGTGAGCCTAAGGACATTAGAGTAATAGTCATGTACATGTAAGTGTGAATTTGATTTATTTTCTACAGTTTTAGATGATCAACTTCTTTCATTAATTGTCATAAGCAAATATTTTCATAAATTAATTTCTAGTGAAACAAGTGATTGCATAATTTTTTTTGAAGTATCATTTTGGCCTAGTCTAAGGTCTAGTTCAGATTTAATATTCCAAGTGATTTATTTTTGGTGTTAATTTTTCTAACTGTTAATTTTTTTATAGAATATATATATTTACTGTATGTATTCCAGTGCTTTGCTCGTATCTCCTGGCTAAGAACTGAACTAAGGTGTTGATATAAGATTAGTTCCTGTTAAAAGTCAAGTAATCACCCAGTTTACTTTAGAGTATAAAGCAAAGAGACCTTCAGATATTCAGTGTTCATAAATATTATTGTCTGGGAGTTGTGTATTATTCTCAGAGCTTGGAGGTTCTCTATTGTGTATCAAATTATGTCATATGAAGCAGGTGAGCTCGGGAATTTATGTAATTCCCTAGTTGTAATAAATGTTATTTGGTGCCCAGACCCGTGATCAAGTGAGTGTGTTTTGAATATTGGTGGTAACAGGACTGTTTTTTAATTAAAGGTTCGACCAGTTTAGTGTTGATAGGATTCTGTGTATTGTTAGTATATATCTTTTGAAGAGTTATGATTTTTTGTTCAGGAATTGTTGGGAGCTGATTTAGCTAAAGCTCAGTGGCTTACTATTTTAATGGCATGTGGTGGCCATGCAACTGGTGGAATGATTAAAGCTCAAATCAAGCGTCTACCCTTTGAAGCGTTGATAAAGTCAGGAAAGTTTCCAGAAGAAGATATTGTTGCACCTTGTGAGGTTTTGTAGAAGTCTGAAGCAGAATTCTTCGAGAATCAAGTTTCAGATGACCCACAAACTTTAAGAATGAAATCAGAAACAAATGGAGAGGCTGAGATTAGACGAATGGTAGCGGAAGAGAATTTGATTAAATTGAAGATGATGGCACAAAGGAAGGAGTGAGAAGGAAGAGAGAGAGAAAAGGCAAGAGGAATTGCCAGACATGAGAAAGAGGGAGCAAGACATGCAAAGTAAATGGAATCAAGAGAAAATGCAAGATAGGAAGAAAGAGAGAGAGAGGAGAGGCATGACGTGAAGAAAGGGAGAGAGAAAAAGCAAGAGAAGTTGCAAGACATAAAAGGGAATTAGAACTATTGAAGGCTCATGCAAGGTTGTAAACTCACACAGGTGTGACCGCTGCTATGCATGATTCCGTGTATAATGTAGTGAATGCACAGAGATTGATCCAGAAATTCATAGAAGAAGATCCCGACGAGTTCTTCGATTATTTTGAAACGATCACGCCGACGATGGAATGGTCAGAAAACAATTGGCCTGTGTTATTGCAGAGTGTCTTTATTGGAAAAGGACGCAGTGCATATTTTGCCTTGTCTCAGGACCAGAGGTAGGAGTATCAAGAAATTAAGCAGAGCATTTTTTAAGTGTATCAGATGACCACTGAATATTAAAATGAAAGTTTCCGAAGTTTGAGGATGGACGAGAATATGACTTTCCTTGGTTATGGTCATCAGGTACGACGAGGTTTTAGTAGATGGATAGAGGCTGCCAAGGTGAGAAAGATAGCTGATTTAGAAGAACTGATAGGGCTGTAACAATATTTACGAGAAATTCCTAAACATATTCAAATGTATTTCAGAGAGAGAGAGAGGAGAAGAAACTTGATAGAGCCACTTCGCTGAGTGAAGATTATACTATTAGCCATAAACCGTCCTCGGGTATGAAATTTCAACCGTTGTTCCTACCAAGTGTCAAGTATTTGGCGAACCATGGAAACCAGTTCCGTAATACCTATGTGAACAAGTTCAATAGTTAAAGCGGAAGTAGCACTAGTACTATTCAAAAGCATAATGCGATAGTACCAGAGCAACAATTGTCCAATCGTTCTCCTCCAGGTGTTGTGTATGACGTGCAGATGATTAATATCGTTTCTTATACGTGTGGCAAATAAGGTCATTCAGTAAGTAATATTGGTCGAACCCACCAAAAGCAGTCTCCCAACTGGTTAAGGGTCATTCAAGTCCACAGAATTCGAAGACGAAAAATCAAATGGGAAAGGTTGAAGAGGAAAATAAACTAGCAAACGTTTACATGACGAACAAGACAACCCCAAACAGTGTGGATGCCTTTAAACCATATATTTTATGAAAGTATGTTAGCCGATCTGGATGGGAGCCAGAAGATCCCGGTTAGAATATTCGGCTATTTTGAAGGGAATAAGAGGAGAGGAAGTTACTCCTATTTGGCATTTGAAACTGTCATGATAGTTAGTGACAGGTAATTTTGATTTTGTGGTAAAGGAATCATTGGCTGTCAAAGGAGTGGAAGTCCTACTGAGAAATGAGGTTGATGGAGCGCCATTCGTGCCTTGTCTCATTGTAAGGGAAATACCACTGAAGTATAGTCCTAGGACTAAACTCGACTAGGACTACCCGTATCAGTTTCCTAGCTAGGAGTATGACGAAGAAAGTGGCGGCGGAAGAAGACTGAGAAACCAAAGAAATGATGAGCTTGTAAGATTTGTTTAAAGAAGAAGAGATTTCCCAAGATAGTACACAAGAGAAGAGCTCCTGAGAGAGCACAGAAGAAGAGGAATGACATAAGAATGAACAGGAAGACAAGGAAGCCATGGATTTGGATGAAATAGAACACTTAGCATTGGAAGTAGAATAAGTGAGTTGAAAAAGGCAGATAGCATTGAATTGGAAGGTTGCGACGTTAAGAGAATTAATGTTCCGTGTGGTGGATAAAACGAAGGTGCAACAGTCTTCCACCTGTTATTTCATCAAGGAGGGATTGCTTATGTGGAAGCATAGACCCGCTGATATTGCTGGGAATGGCAAATGGGGCTTATGCCATCAAATACTGATTCCCACACCGTTGAGAAGACAGGTGATCGCCATAGCACATGAGGGGGGTCACATGGGAATAAGAAAGACGATGGAGAAGGTCATGAGACACTTTTTCCGGCCTGGCATGCATAAGGATGTGAGCCAGTTTTGCCCTTCATGTCACGTTTGTCAGGTGGCTGGAAAGCATAAGAAGGCTTCCTTATATCCCATTGAAGTACGAGGAGAACTGTTCAGCAGGGTATTGATCAACATTCTGGGAGCGTTGCCAAGAACAAAGAAAGGCCACGAGTATATGTTAACTTTGATGTGCCCAGTGACAAGATACCCATAAGCCATACTTGTCAGGAACATAAGTGCCAAAATAATCACGGAGAAGTTATTACACTTTTTCACCAAGTTTGGTATTCTAAAAATCGTTCAGAGCGACCGACGAACAAATTTTACGACAAAATTGTTTCAGGACGTGGTGAAACTGTTGGAAGTCAAACAACAACTGTCTACTGCTTTTCATCTGGAGACCGAAGATGCATTAGAGAGATTTTACCAAACCCGAAAGAGTATGTTAAAGTACTGCAACAAAGCTAAAAATTAATGGGATATCAGACTACCTTTAATGTTATGAGAGGTACACAATGCTTATCAAGAAAGCATGGGGTATATCCCGAATGAAATGGGGTTTGGATGAGAAGTAAGAGGATCAATTAAAATGTTATCAGAAAAATGGGAAGACCGAGGGGAAACGGATGGAGAATATGTCAAAAATTTGAGGATAAGGATCGGTTAGATAAGGACATTTTCACTCGAAAACCTGAAAATGAGACAAGGAAAAATGAAGAAAAGGTTTGATATGAAAAGTAAGGACAGACAGTTTGAGGTATGACAACGGGTGTTGGTTTTCTTTCCGGTAAGGATATTTCCTCTCATCAACAGGTTCCAAGGACAATTCCAGATTTTAGAGAAGATCTGTGACTGCACCTACGTTATCAAAACCTTAGGAAGAGGGAAAAGCCAATGGAAGGTACATTTTAATTTATTGAAATCATACTCAAACAAAAACGAGACTGAATCTCCATAGGTGTATATGGGGCAAACCATTCCAACCACAGAAGGAGACGACGGATATGAGGTAGGTGATATAAGCAAAGTGGATATGGTTTATTAAGCTCATAATCCTTAAACGTTAGTTAATAAAATGAAGAATAATAATCGAGGTTAACTAGATGGTCATTATGTTTGCAACCATATTGTATTAATGAAATGCATATATCCATTAAAGAGAACGGGGTTTCAGATTATTTACCTCTGGCTGAATTGATGGATTCAGGCCCAAATAAATAATTTTTTTTTTTCTTACGAAGCTGGTCTTAATGTCAGTAGATTATTTTATTCACGTATTCTATTTGTGTATTTACGAGATGTATGTCATGTGGTGATAGAGGTGCATAGAAACACTGACCGTATCATCAGATTGAAGATGTGTTGTGGAGGAGAGATTCTGAATATTATGAGTGCAAATACACCTCAAGTTGGTTGCACAGAAGATGATAAGGGAATTTTCTAGAGAGAAATGGATGTGGTAATGCAAGAACTGGAAGAACATGAGAGGGTCATAGTGGAGGCAGATGTGAATGGCCATGTGGGAAGTGAGAATGGGGCAATTGGTCGGGTGCAGGGGGGGGGGGAGAAGGCCATGGAATTGGGGATAGAAACCCAAAAGGAGAGAGTGTAGTGGATTTTGCTGTGTCATTTGACATGGCAATAGTAAACACATTATATAATAAGAAAAGGAACACCTAATAACACATAGGAGTGGGGGAAGATGCTCCCAGATAGACTACTTCCTGTATAAAAGGATTAAGCTAGTGGAGGTCAAGAACTGCAAGGTTATCCCAGGTGACCATATAGCCCCCAACACAGACTGCTATGTATAGGCTTAGGTCTAAAAAGGGAAAGAAAAGCTAAAGCTAATGGGATAAGGAAAATTAAATGGTACAAACTAGTGAGGGAAGGAGATAAAGTGAGAGAGTTTAAGAGGAGGGTTTCGGAGGATATTGATATAGGAATTAAAGATGTTCAAGAATGGTGAACACGAAATGCAGCAGTAGTGAGAAGGTATGGAAAGGAGCTGCTAGGAGAGACAACTGGTATCATATGGAAAGAAAAGGAGAGTTGGTGGTGGAGTGAAGAAATTGAGAAAGTTGTAAAAGATAAGAAGGAGGCAAAGAAGAGATGGGAAGAGTCATAGTCAAGGGAAGGCAGAGAGAGGTTCAGAGAGAAAAAAAAAGGTGGTGAAGAAGGTAGTAGCCCAAGCTAAAGCAAAGGCATATGGTGATGTGTATAATGAGCTGGGGACAAAGGAAGGATTAAACAAGATGATCAAGCTATCAAAGACTAGAAATAAGAGCACCAAAGATATTACACACATCAAACAAATAAAAGATCAAGATGGTTTAGTACTTAGAAAGGAGGAAGACATTATAAAGAGATGGAAAGAGTATTTTGGACAGCTATTAATTGAAGAAAAAGATAGATTATTAAGAGAGGATGGGCTGTTGAACATTGGCATGGTAATAAGGTTCTCTAGGCAAGATGTAATAAATGCACTGAAGAAGAAGAAAATTGGGAAGGCAACTGGACCAGACCTGATTCCTGTGGAGGCATGGAAAGCATTAGATGACGGAGTGGATATACTGTACGATCTCATGATAAATATTTTTGAGCAGGAAAAGATACCAAATGAGTGGCGTGGGAGTATATTGATCCCAATCTTCAAAAGGAAAGGTGATGTCCAAGAGTGTGGGAATTACAGAGGTATTAAATTGATGTCCAACACTTTGAAGATACTGGAAAGATTGATAGATTCGAGACTAAGAGAAGAGGTAGAAATAGGTAAAGAGCAAATGGGATTCATGAAGGAGAGGGGAACAACAGATGGTGTATTCTGTCTGAGGCAACTAATGGAGAAACTCTGGGAAAAGCAGAGAGACCTGCATGTGTTATTCATTGAACTTGAAAATGCTTATGACTGAGTCCCAAGACAAGAGGTATTGAGGAGTCTGAGGGAGAGGAGGATGCCAGAGAAGTTCGTTCAACTGATACAAGATATGTACTGTAATATATTTAATAGAGTGAGGAGCAGTGCTGGGGAGACAGAGGGTTTTGAGGTGAGAGTAAGATTACACCAAGGGTTGGTTCTGAGCCCATTTATCTTTAACATAGTGATGGTCGTTTTAATAGAAGTAAGGGAGGCAGTACCATGGAATATATGGTATGCAGATGATATTGTTCTGTGCGCAGAGAGCAGGGAAGATCTGGAAATGAGATTGGAGAGATGGATGCAAGTACTAGAGGACAGAAGAATGAGAATAAGTAGATCTAAGACAGAATATGTGTTCCACCAGTGAGGAAGATAGAAATTATTCACCTTAGGGGAGAACAGTTAAAGAGAGTTGATAAGTTTAAGTATTTTGGATCCTTTGTTAACGCTGGAGGAGGCATGGAAAATGAAGTTGAACATCGGGTACAGGCAGGCTGGAATTACTGGAGAGCAGCCTCAGGAGTTCTTTTTTACATAAGAATACCACTAAGATTAAAAGAAAAATTTCATAAGACGGTGGTAAGAACAGCAATGCTGTATGGAACGGAAACAGCAAGCATGAGGAAGACAGAGGAGAAGAAGATGGATGTGGCAGAAATGAGAATGCTTAGGTGGATGTGTGGGGCTACAAGAGAGGATCGGATAAAAAATGACTACATAAGGGGGTCGACAAAGGTGGTGGAAATATCAAAGAAAGTGCAGGAAGGAAGGTCGAGATGGTATGGACTCCAGATGAGGAGAGAGGAGCACCACATTTAGAGACATATTATGGAGTTGGAGGTTCAAGGAAGAAGAAGAAGAGGGAGACCATGAAAGAGATGGAGGGACTGTGTGAGAGGAGACTTACAGGAGAAGGGAATTGATGAGGCAGAAGCGCAAAACAGAAAAGTATGGAAACGGCTCATTTGCAACGGCGACCCCATCTAAAAATGTGAACTTTCTAGGAAGAAGTAGATAGCTAGCTCGTAAGGTGTGTACCACTCGTGTAGGATTAAGTATTGTATGTAAATTACATGAGACTTTTGTCATTCATTTAGTTGTATTTTCATTGTGTTCCGTATATGTAAATTTACGTTATTTTAATGAATCAAATTTTCATTTCATGTCATGCTATATGATAAATGCTAAGGATTGCATCATATTTTTCAAGGTTACGAGAAAAGGTGGGCGGAGTTAGCTGAGAGACTTGCCTCGCCAAGCGACGATTGTATCTTACTTCCATATTGCCAACTTGGCTACATTGATGCTGCTAGACCATGGCCTCACATACAGAAGGACGAACTAGAAGATTCTGGAATGAGATAAATTGATATAAAAGATCCTAGCAGTACAGAGGAGATCAGAGATCCAGCCTGATATTCATAAAGAGCTATCGGCTGAAAGTTCTCTCATATATATATATATATATATATATATATATATATATATATATATATATATATATATATATATATATATATATATATATATATATATATATATATATATATATTATATACATATTTATATATGTATATATATATATATATATATATATATATATATATATATATATATATATATATAAATAAATATACTGCATATATATATATATATATATATATATATATATATATATATATATATATATATATATATATATATATATATATATATATATATATATATATATATATACATATAATATATATATATATATATATATATATATATATATATGTATATATATATATATATATATATATATATATATATATATATATATATATATATATATATATATATATATATATATATATATGTATATATATATACTGTATATATATATATATGAGAGAAGGGGCCCCAGTTCCGTGTCTAGCGGGGTGTTAAGAATCTCCCGGTTTATTATCACTAAATAAAAATTTATAATAGGTAATTGGAAAGTTAGAATCATGAATCAGATTGGGAAGTTACAGAAAGTAAAGAGTGAATTTATGGAATATCATTTAGATATCTTAGCCCTAAGGGAAACACGTTGTAATGTGATTGGTAAGGACACATTTGACCAAGGCAAAGATTAAGCTTGTAGCACACTGAGCCGGAACGGAACCGCCGCCTAAGACACCGAAGCCTCAGAACAGAGCAAAAACGATGTCCAGCACGCTCACTGAGCCAGAAGCCACAGAACGGAACCGACGCAAAATTTTATATAAACGAAGGAGGTTCTCCTTAATGATAACTGAGTTTTTATTTAATTGATGTTACAATGATTAGATATTCTGTATATCAATCTTTTATCGAATCCATAAGCCAGATATTTATATATTTTCAAGAAAGAAATAATAATAATAATAATTATAATAATAATAATCAATAATCACTCCAAAATTCTTTGTATTAAATCATAAGTTCACATCATTGTTATTAAAGTACATTCGTCAAATTTCTGACATCAGCAAAAAAAAAGAAAATAAATAATAATAATAATAATAATAATAATAATAATAATAATAATAATAATAACAATAAACAATAATAATAAATAATAATCACTCTAAAAATCTCTGTATTAAATCATATGTTTACATCATTGTTATTAAAATACATTCGTCAAATTTATGACATCAGAAAAATATGTGTTGCTATCACTCTAACCTCCGAATTCCTCGGCAACCCTCTCCAAAACAACCGCTGCAGTTGTTCTGCGCATGCATAGCCTGTCAGACGCCACCGACGCTTCAGAAAAAATATCTTTCAAAGATTACTGTGTCGGTTCCGTTATGTTCTGGCGCGTCAGTTCGGTTCTGTTCTGTCTCAATGTGCGCAGTCAGGCAGGAATGCATGCTTTTGATTTCTATCGGACGTTTCGGTTCTGATCGGGCTGTTCCGTTCGGGCTCAGTGTGCGACAAGCTTTAGATGGAGTTGGAAGCGAAGGGATAAGAATGATGATGACACCAAGAGCAGGAAAGGCATTAACTGAGTTGAGACATGTAAATAGTAGATTTTTACAGGCAAAGTTTGAATCAAAGTAGTGCAATATGAGTATTATAGTTTTCTATGCCTCAACAAATGATTCCCAAGAAGAAAGGAAAGATAAACAATATTGGAAAATGCAGAGGGTAATAGATGAAATCCCTGAGAAATATATGAAAATTGTGATTGGTGACTTCAATGCTAAATTTGGAAGAAATAATCAAGGGATAGAGAATGTCTTGGGTGTCGAGTGTCTTAGCAAAGTTGAAAATGAAAATAGATCACATTTTGTAGTTTCTGTTCAGTAAAAATCTTGTCATTGGAAGTACTATTTTTCAACACACGAACACTCAGAAGTGTACATGGACTTCACCATGTGGCATTTACAAAAATCAGATAGATCACATCGTCATTAATAAAGAGGGAAGGAGGACTCTGAGAAATGTCAGAAGCTATAAAGGGGCCGATATTGGTAGTGATCACCAGCTCCTCATTGCCACACTGAAATTGAAACTGAAAGCACCCAACAGAAAGATGGTTAAAATACCAAGGTTTGATACAACTAAGCTTTTAGAAGAAGAGCACAGATAAACAATTGCAATTGGACGAAGGACTTGACTTGCAGTCTTAGAAACTTTAAGAGACGAAGAACAGATAATCAATGAAGAATGGTTTGATTTTAGGAACATATATCTGTTGGCAGTGAAGTCTTGAGACACGCAGTTACAAGAAGAAAAACATGGATATCAAATGATACTTGTGATACTATAAAAAGGAGACAAAGTATTCTAATATTGACAGTGAGGTCAAAAGATAAGCTAGGAGTGAATGGATAGAATATTTAGACAGTAAAGCGGATGAAGCTGACAAAGCTATGAGTTCAGGAAGTGGCTATGGTGTAAAATATTTTCATAGAATTATTAATGAAATCTCAACTGGGGAAAAGAAGAAGCATATAACCTTCAAAAAGAGAGATGGCTCTATTATAGCAACAGAAGGTGATGCAAGACAATGTTAGATGGAACACTTTAGTGAGGTTATGAATAAGTGATATGAAGATAATAATTTTATTGATATGCCTGAAGCGAATGAAGACGTTCATGTGTCCATGAATGAATTCAGTGTGTTTGAAATCAAAGCTATCCTTAAAACACTAAAGAGATGGAAAGCCCATGGATACGATGGAATAACTGCCGAGATGATATTAGCTTAAAATGAAGTGACTCCCAGACTAATTACAAGATTATTTTGTAGAATGTGGCATGGAGAGGCAAAAATCTGATGAATGGGAGTTAGGAGCAGACCTGACTGATTGCAATAATCACAGAGGCATAACGCTTAGGATAGTTGTTATGAAAATATATGGTATGCTAATTTCAAAGAGGCTGGAAGGAAGATTGATGAAAAGCTCAGAGATGAACAAGCATGATTTAGAATAGGTAGAAGTTACACTGACCAAATTAAAATTTTCAAACATGTACTTCAATGCGTAGAATATAGAAATTCCCTTCTAATGATATTTGTGGACTATGAAAAAGCCTCTGATAGTGTGCACCGGCCA
>NC_090745.1:61649537-61657037 GCF_036898095.1 Palaemon carinicauda | reverse complement strand
CACCGGTGGTTATCTTGGTGTTTATTATTGGCTAACGACTATTTTATATTTTCAAGTTGTGTTGGTTACGTGGCAGCTCTCCTTCATTATCCGAGGTATGGAGGTTTACGCTTTGAGGAGTTGGCCTCAGTGTGTTTCTGAGCCTCCAACCTTGTAGGGCACGACATTTGCGATTGGATCTATATTATTCCTCGCCTTTGCAGAGTTACGTTGGGAAGCTGTTTAGCTTTTATTGGATATCCTCGCTCTGCTACAAGGACTTTTATTCCACATATTGTGTACTGCCCTTGGTTCAGTAAAAGCCAAGGGGACCTCTCTGCCCCAAGGTAAAAATTTTGATCTTTATATTTGTGTGCCGGGCCCACGACCTGTAATCCTGGGCGGTCTTCATTATTGGAGCATTAAGAAAAAAAGACTTTTAACACCATTGTCTTGGATCCTTGTTTCCTGCCACCCGAAATAAGCCTCCAGCCGCGGATTTTATTGTCCTCTTGGAAGAGACCCCTAGAAGTGTTTGAGGGATTTGTTAGGGATATCTAGTTTGTATTTGTTAGGATGTTCTTACTGTTCGTTGGCCTTCTCCTTTCTGGACCCTCTCTCCTTTTAGTATGTATGTGTTGATGACCTTTCTTTAATTGTGTACTTGTTTTCTTTTGCAGGGAGTTTAAGAGTGAGTGTGTATCATTTATTATTGTATTATTGTGGTTCAGGTGTTATTTCTGTCTAAATATTATGTATTAAAGTTAAGGATATTTTTGTGGTATTTTCCTTGTCCCCTTGAGTTAACTTTGCACTCTTATTGATGTTTGGATACTATTCCACCTTTAGTGGACTTAGTACTGTATGATGGTGAATACAATTTGATAAGTGTAGTGTTTTGTGTGGTGGTGAAAGCCAGCCATCACAATATATATATATATATATATATATATATATATATATATATATATATATATATATATATATATATATATATATATATATATATATATATATATATATATATGTATATATATATATAATTATTTATATATATATATAATTATTTATATATATACATATATATATATATATATATATATATATATATATATATATATATATATATATATGTATATATATATATATATATATATATATATATATATATATATATATATATATATATATATATATATATATATATATATATATATATATATGGATAAATATCAACACAACATCGTGTTCAAATAGAAATAAATTTCTACCTCATACTTGGCCTTTCATTAGAAGGGGCTAGCGTTCGATCCCAAGTATGAGGTAGAAATTTATTTCTATTTGAACACGATGTTGGGTTGATATTTATCCATATTGACTCATTAGGGGTAATTTGAATGAATTACTACCAATTGTGTCACGTGGTGGGCCGGGGAATTCGGGTAAAACTCGCTGGTAAGAGACTGATGTCTCGCCAGGTAAATCCTCGGACAGCTAGTTAGCGTCAGGTTCCAATTTCCTTTTATGGCCTCTCGTGGCATGGTTGGTTTCGACCTGGCCTTTCATTAGAAGGGGCTAGCGTTCGATCCCAAGTATGAGGTAGAAATTTATTTCTATTTGAACACGATGTTGTGTTGATATTTATCCATATTGACTCATTAGGGGTAATTTGAATGAATTACTACCAATTGTGTCACGTGGTGGGCCGGGGAAATCGGGTAAAACTCGCGGGTAAGAGACTGATGTCTCGCCAGGTAAATTCTCGGACAGCTAGTTAGCGTCAGGTTCCGATTTCCTTTTATGGCCTCTCGTGGCATGGTTGGTTTCGACCTGGCCTTTCATTAGAAGGGGCTAGCGTTCGATCCCAAGTATGAGGTAGAAATTTATTTCTATTTGGACACGATGTTGTGTTGATATTTATCCATATTGACTCATTAGGGGTAATTTGAATGAATTACTACCAATTGTGTCACGTGGTGGGCCGGGGAAATCGGGCAAAACTCGCTGGTAAGAGACTGATGTCTCGCCAGGTAAATCCTCGGACAGCTAGTTAGCGTCAGGTTCCGATTTCCTTTTATGGCCTCTCGTGGCATGGTTGGTTTCGACCTGGCCTTTCATTAGAAGGGGCTAGCGTTCGATCTCAAGTATGAGGTAGAAATTTATTTCTATTTGAACACGATGTTGTGTTGATATTTATCCATATTGACTCATTAAGGGTAATTTGAATGAATTACTACCAATTGTGTCATGTGGTGAGCCGGGGAAATCGGGTAAAACTCGCTGGTAAGAGACTGATGTCTCGCCAGGTAAATCCATGGACAGCTATTTAGCGTCAGGTTCCGATTTCCTTTTATGGCCTCTCGTGGCATGGTTGGTTTCGACCTGGCCTTTCATTAGAAGGGGCTAGCGTTCGATCCCAAGTATGAGGTAGAAATTTATCTATATATACATATATATATATACATATATATATATATATATATATATATATATATATATATATATATATATATATATATATATATATATATATATATATATATACATATACATATATATATACATATATATATATATATATATATATATATATATATATATATATATATATATATATATATATATATATATATATATATATATATATATTTTATGAATGCTGTATAATAAAAAGAAAGAAATGGCGATGAAAAAACCTCAAACGAAAGGTATATCATATAGAACAATATGATTCAAGGAATCCAGACAGGTATGCGAGGAAGAAAGAGAGAATTTTTAAACCCTTTAGTATGAACACTTCTCTAAATGTGCAAAGTTAACAATTTTATTTTCATATTACGTCATATCCTAAAATAATAAATTTCCACCTCATATATGAATTATCTCAATGTAAGTAAATGAGAGTCCATACATTCGTACACGGTTTTTGTGCATTTGCATTTTTGTTTGCGTATTCATATGATGCCCAGATAAATTGATTTCATCTACATTCATTTCAATGTTTGTTCATCAAATCATCTAGCTATGTAACGACATTATTTCCTGACCGGAGACATACTTTTCCAAGACAACCTATCGCGATGTGGAAATTACAAAACAAGAAATGTAGGGATCGGTTTGTTTTCTGATCAATTGAAAGTCATTATTCTAAAATATGTGAAGCAGTTGCTTGCCTATTTCGTTAAAGTAACACTTTTTCATTTTCAATCATTTTGGGGGATGGGTGGGCTGGGGAAGGAGCATGGACGATAAAAGGACTAAATTTTACTAAAGCCAGACAAACTAAGACAAACTGACAGTGAAAATAACATAATCAACATCTCGTAAAACGTTATGGAACGTATCGTTTTGTGCACGTGCTCACACACACACACACACACACACACACACACATTAATAAGAGAGAAACTGAAGCTGGAGATTCTTCTGGTGATGTCAAAAGTTACCATGCAAAAAAAAAAAAAAAAAAAAAAAAAAATTAGGTCTGTAAATTTTCGTAAAGCACTTAAATGAATAGTAGGTATTTGTTCAACCAATGTTTCAAAGATTTTCCAAACTCCCTCTAATTACAAAATGGGAGAAATTCTTTCTCGATCATTGTATCGATCAATTTAAAAAAAAAAAAAAAGAAATAATAATTCAACACTTAAAATTAATTCATGAACGCACGAAGAGCGTAATGTTTCCGGATAATAATTGCTTTTTCGTGTTACACAACAAAGATGTTTCAGAAAGGGAAAATAGTGCTTTCATTGTCTCGAATTGTTATCTGGAGGATATTTGAAGGAATCGTATATATTGATTCAATGTTTCGTGGAACTCGAAATATTATTATTATTATTATTATTATTATCATTATTATTATTATTATTATTATTTCGGCGATAATCATCTTGATTTATTTCATCATGACGGAATCACCGTAAATCAATTATCCATCTCTCTCTCTCGCTCTCTCTCTCTCTCTCTCTCTCTCTCTCTCTCTCTGGATATAATTTATCTTACGTAACAGATAAGAAAAAGAAAGCAATCACTTGTATCATCATGATATTATTTCCTTAAGCATACATTTGCTAGTACCGTTTATAATAATAATAATAATAATAATAATAATAATAATAATAATAATAATGATAATAATAATAATAATAATTATAATAATAATAATAATAATAATAATTGATATCAATCAGTGATAAATATCAGCAGCAGAGGAACGCCTCCCCTCTGCAATGAGTGTTTTCCCCTGAAAACAAAATTTGTTAGTGTTAAAAGATTGATGAATAGGTGGCTTTCCAAAGGACTTCTTAAATCAATTAATATTAAACATAATCTGTACCGAAGAATGAAATTGGGTAATTATAGTAGCCAACAGTACAATAACTATTGTAATCTGTTATGTACATTAATACGCAAGGCAAAGAAAAACTATTTTGAGAGTACTTTTGACCAACTCCGTAGAGATGCCAAAAAATCTTGGGACTTAATCAACTCGTCACTAAGGCCGGGCAGAAAAAAGAGTAGCTCACTCAGAAAACTGATTCGAAACGGGGAAACCATTACTGACACTAAACAAATTGCAAATGCTTTTAATCTTCATTTCTCTACAATAGGCGTTACTCTAAGGGATGCTTTACCTCAAAATATTAACTTAGATTTCCGTACCTATTTGCCTCCCTCAAATCAGCAGTCTATTTTTTTTACCCCTTCATCTCCATTTGAAGTGATGAACATTATAAAAAAAACTGAAAAACAAAAAAGCAAATATTCATTCTCCTCCTACAAGATTATATAAGAACAATGCTAACCTACTTGCCTTTCCTATATCTATGCTATTCAACCGTTGTTTAGATGCTGGTATTTATCCTGACATTTTGAAAATTGCATGTGTGACTGTGTTACACAAATCCGGTGATATATCAGATGTTAATAACTATAGACCAATTAGCTGCCTTCCTTTGTTGAATAAAATATTTGAAAAACTATTGTATAGTCGACTTTACTCTTTCTTCAATAGTTGTAACATTTTCTCTACGTGTCAGTATGGTTTCTTACGAGGCGTAAGTACTAGTGATGCCGTTCATGACCTCCTTGAAAATATCTATAATGCAATGAATAAAAATGAATACCTTGGTGCGGTTTTTTTGGATTTGAGCAAAGCCTTTGATACTGTGTCTCATGATATACTACTTCAAAAGCTGGAACATTATGGTATACGAGGCAATGCACTACTCTTACTCCAATCCTACCTGACAAATCGAAAACAATTTGTCACGCTCGATGGTCATCTTTCAGAGACTATGGATGTCAAAATAGGTGTCCCTCAGGGATCAGTCTTAGGACCGTTATTTTTCCTCATCTATATTAATGATTTGCCTCGTTCAGTTGGCAGATTAAACTCCATACTTTTTGCCGATGACACCACGCTCCATCTTTGTCATAAAAATATTTATTCTCTTTGTAATGCTTTAACTGCTAACCTAAATAATGTTAAAAATTGGTTACTATCGAATAAATTGACCCTAAATGAGAGAAAAACATATTTCATAATATTTTCTTTGCGCAAAGTTCCCGGTAACATAAGAGTTACAATAGGAAATCACACTCTTGACCAGAAGTCCAGTGGAAAATTTTTAGGAGTAATGTTTGACAATAAATTAACCTTCAGTAAGCATGTGGATATGATAGTCAATAAAATTTCCAAAGTTATAGGTATCATATATAGGCTGAAGGATTATTTCCCGCTATATATATTAAAACAACTCTACCACTCTTTAGTATCTCCTCATCTAAATTACTGCATTACAGCGTGGGGGAGTTGCAGTAGAAACGTCCTGCAACCGCTAATCATTATGCAAAAAAAACTGGTGAGAATAATAACTTCGAGTGATTATTTAGCTCATACATCACCTCTATTCCGGTCTCTCTCGATTCTGAAGATGGAGGATACCTACAAACTCTCCTTAATGAATTTGATGTTTCAAACCCTTTCGCTGCATAAATATCCATCCATTAGACAAAAAATAATTCAGGTACAATCAGCACACCAATATGGAACAAGAGACTCTAACTTAACTCTTCCCTTCGTACGTGTAAAGAAATGTGAACAGTTTTATCTCTATCAGGGAGTTAAACAATGGAATACTCTGCCTGCTTATCTTAAGGCATTGCTTAGCATTCGATCTTTTAAAAAATCATATACTAATATGTTATTATCTGTGTACTAAGTTTTATTAGTAGACATTTCTTCATGAACTAACCATTAATGCAATAATGTTCTTAATTCTTATATTCTTTATTGCTTGTATACATTTGTAAGTCTAGCATTTCTACCATATCAATGTTTAATTTCAAAATTTGTACTATTTATTATTCCGCCCTTCTTTATCATACTTTATTATACGAATATGCTGTACATTTCCATTTATTTTTAGGCTAAAAATCTCATTTATATGTGTCTATGTGTACATGTGTATGTATATGTACATGTGTGTGTGTATATGTATTTGTATGTGTATGCATATGTATATTCTTATGTATATATATGAGTACATTTAGTTTATCGATATCAATATTTACTTTTTATAAATTTTTTTTAATTGATGATATTATTTTATTGTATTATTGCCCGAAGAGCTCTGCTCCACATGGGCTTGGACCGAATCTTTTTTTGTAAATATTTTGTATGTATATATGTTTTTGTCCAATAAACATTATTATTATTATTATTATTATTACTACTACCACAGGGGAAAACCTCCCGTCTCAAGGGCACCATAAACTCCTTAAGTATTCTAAACCATGCGGAACCACGGCGATTAGCAGTGCCTGCGGTCATCAGTTCGGGTATTCCTCCGTACAGATATTTTCCGCAGAGTGTGTAAGGTCTCATTGATCTAAATTGAGTTCTAAACTACACGGTCGCAAGTGCATGGTTTCAATCCGCTATGAAATGGATCTTAGTGTTAATCTCATCATTATTCTTTCATTAGCTCTTTGAGATTTAACTAGCTTATATTCTAAGGCATAAGTAAGGCTCCAACTTTTGGATGCATAAGTTAATACTGGTAGGACTATCTCATTAAATAATTTTTTTCTTCTTTTTAAAGAAAGTGGCATTTTATTTGTCATTCTCTCATTTGTTTACCAAATACTCTCCTTCCCATTCTTATCATTCTTTTAATTTCGTTCTATTGTCCTGGGGAAACACTTACTGTCTGTTCTAAGTACGTATATTCATTAAAAAAGCTCTAAGGGTTCTTCCACCACCGTTATTTGTTACCTCCGCATTTTCAATCAACATTTCCTTAGTTCTATTCATATTCATCTTCCGTCCTACATTTCAGCTTTCTCAATTCAAATATTCTATTATTTTTTGCAATGCCTCACATGATTCACTAAGCTTGACTATGCTATCTGCATTTTTTCTTTTTATTCCCCATTGATATTAATTCCTTTATTTTCCAAATATAATTTTTTGATACTTCTTCTAATCACAATAAGCATAGTTTAGCAGACTGA
>NC_090745.1:61637037-61644537 GCF_036898095.1 Palaemon carinicauda | reverse complement strand
AATACTATTAATTAGTACACTACTATACACTTTTCCAATTGCACTCAACAAATTAATACCCCTTCAATAAAAACTCTCAAGCACATCTCCCTTGTCTTTACATAGGGGTGCCATACACGCACACACCCACTCTGCTAGTACCATTGATAACATAAAAAGCATATTAAACAGTCTCACCTATCGTTCAATTACAGTCACATGCCGTTCGTTTAACGTCTTCGTCCTCACACCATCTATACCAGGTGCTTTTCCTACTCTCGTTTTATCTAGTGCTCAGCTCACTTCCTCTCTTGTAATATCTCTCTCTCTCTCTTTCGTTCTCCTCTCCCATCACTGGTATCTCAACACTTGCAACATAGATTATATCTGACTTCCTATTATCCTCAACATTCAATAATATTTTTATAATATTCTACCCAACTTTTCAATGCCTCCTCTCCTTTTAAGAACCTTCTTTTTCCATCTCTCACTGTCTCTTCAATTCTCTATTCACCCCTCCTTAATCTCTTTACTCCTTTCCAAAACTTCTTATTTTCTTTTCATGAATGACCCAAACCCTAACCGAACCTCCAGTCAGCTGCCCTCTTGGTCTCAGCTACCTTATGTTTTACTTCCACATTTTTCTCTCTATATCTTTCATACTTCTCTGCACTATTACTCTGCAGCCATTCTTCAAATGCCCTCTTTTTCTCTTCCACTTTTTTCTTCACTCCTTCATTCCACCATTCAGTACCCTTCCTCGTGCTGCCTCTAACAATCCCATTTCCACCAATTCACTTGCAATCCCAAAAAAATTTTCTTTTACTAACTTCTACTCCTCTATATTACCAGTCTCTATCACTATCACTCTACCATATGCCATTTCTAACCTTTCTTGATATTCACTTTATACCTATGGTTTTATTAACTCTTCAACCTTCACAACCTTTTACATTCCCCAACTCTATACCCCCTTAGTTTTGTTACAACTAATTTTCTTTCCACCAAAAAATTACCATACATACCGTTAGCCAAACCCCTAAACACGTGCACCCCTTTCAATCTTCCAAACATTCTTCTAGTTATCAACACATAATCTAATAAAGCCCTTTCTACCGCTCTTCCATTTGTCACTGTTACCCATGTATACTTTTAATAACTTTCTTTTTGAAAAAATTACAACTTTTTACCAGCTCTTGTTCAACACACATATTTACCAGTCTCTCACCAATTTCATTTTCACCTGGTATGCCATACCTCCCAATGACACCTTCTACCTCCCCAACACCCACTCTAGCATTTTAAGTCACTCATGACAACTACATAATTCTTTTTACCCAGTCCTTTTACATACATAGTTAATTCATTCCAGAATTCATTCCACTCTTCTGCACTTTTTCACAACCTGGCCTATACACACTAACAAAAGCCCATCATTCCCTACCCAACCTAACCCTTACACACATTAACCTAGATGATATCTTATTACATTCCACTACTTTACTTGTCATCCATTCACTCAGCAATAAAGCCTTCACCCTCCCCTTTTATCCTTGTCTAACACGAAGCTAATATATCCATCCTTCTATCCCTATACATTCTTCCAATCACACATCTTTAACTATCTATTGTACTACATCCACGCACATTCTAACACCCTAAAACTAAATTGAGGAGAGCAGTCTCGTCTCCCCCATACCACCTCTTCGATATCTCACACATATAAGAAACAGGGGGTTCTCATTCCTCTCGTCTGGTCCATTTAAGTTGCTCTTACAGCATGCAAGGATACGTCGACGCTATTTTGATTGTTGTTATGCCCCAGGTGTTTACCCAAAAGTCCTTACAGCAAATCATAAAAGCTCCATAAAATTTCCACCATTTACACCTTGCCCCTTTCTACCAGAGAAAATATTCTCATCTCTCTGTGTTCTCTTAAAGCTGAACCTTGCCTCCTAAGATAAATAATAGCATGCACAATTCCCCCTGTCTCCAGAGATTTGCTATCACTCCTACTTATGATGCCTATAAAGAGATGTACATATATTAATGGTATGGTCAGACACTATTTTCATGAATTCTTCAACCTTAATACATTTGTTAAATGATACTGTTCCATTATGTTCATATTGATCACAATCTGTACATATTAAACTGTTGTAACATCCCAATGGCTCTAGTATAGGGGATTATAATTATATGTTGTTTCCCATACCATCTTCCGTCTGACCAAAGACAGTACATACTTTACAATTATCAAAGTGATTTTGACCTAAATGACATTCTTTACCCCCTTGCATTGTATATGGTAATAGATGATAACGGGTAAGCCCCTAAGCAATGTTAGAATATCCCCAATTCCTTATCTCTTTTCGTTTTTCCTACCCATAAATCAGTATGATATCTTGAATATGGTTCTTTACCTTGTTGTCCAATTTCACACTCGAAGACTAAAGCTGGTTAATGTTTATAAGCACTATTATCAAAAGTTATTTTTTATTACAGTGTTAGTTTGACATGAACAATTGGTTTATCACTATTTGCATTTCTCTTCTACATAGAATTTCCCTATATAATCAATCCATGTCTATGTCTGTTCCCTGGAACTGTAGTAAGGGACAAAATGAATTTCAGTCATAAATGCTAATTAAACAAATACTCTACAATATTTTCTGCTCAAAATCCTAATCAGTGCAATAAATGCTTATTCTAAAGAGAAGCATGCATATTTTTCTAAACTATATTGCAATTTTGACTAGTAAGGGTATAATTGGTCCTTGCTATGAAACGTCTTGAGGCAACATGCTTGCTAAAAGTCTTGAAATCTCTCATTAGTACAGAAATACTCATTCTTTATAGAATATAATGAGGATCGTTTAAGATTCTGGAGAAGCATGAAATTTTTCTTTTTGGTTAGATAAATTATTTGATAAAAAATTTCAGATATACGAAAATTCACGTAATATCATATTCTCGGTAAGGCAGACAAACAAACAATAACCTGCCCATTTTAATAACTTTTGAATATATTAATCACTTTAAGATGGTGAATCTTCATGATAAATGTAAGCATAATCCATAGATATAATGAAACTATAATCCAGTCATACTTACGAGACAAATTGCACTACCTATATTATCACGTATCAGATTGTGACTGGACGAGAACTAAAAGGTACTGGCGGCCGCACTGTTCCCATGTTAGTGAATTTGACGCTGATTCTGTAATTGTAGGGCAGATTTGCCTCCTCCTAATGAGGTCTTTGGGATATCAGGGTTTCTAATTTATTCAAAATAAAGAGAATCAGTTAATATACAGCAAGTTTTAACGGACGTTGTAGTAAAATAATATCAAAACTCCATTAAAATAGTGATGAAAGTTGGCACCACTTGAACGAGAGTGGTGCCACCCAAGCAACCGTCTCATCGAATTGTACTACAATACATAATCTGCATATCAACTGGACTGGGAGATCTTCGTTAAAATTTTCAAAGCAAAACTGACCATGTTATGTACCACATGATACGGCTTCTCTCTCTCTTTCGAAAAAGAAAAAAAAAAAAAAAAAAAAAAAAAACTTAAACTGTCATGAGTTTTATTTGCAAGAAGTAAGAGTACCCTCAGGGGCTATTGGTAACCTCTAGAAAAAGCTAGCTTTACTTGAAGTATTTCTATTGCATCGTATTAGGACATATTCTCTACATTATATCATTCAGTAGTAAAGTATAAGTCATGAAATGGGCAGCAATTGTCTGTTCTAACAGGAAATACTGAATTCATTTCAAATATCATTATCATTTTCATTTGTGTTTTTCTGTCAAAATGTTAATATTACTTATTATATTTTCCCTCATTTTCATAATTCTCATTCTGGTCCTTATTATTTGAATCTTCATTATTATCATTTTGCCATTTTTTTTAGACGGGGTCACATACCAAGGTGACCCCGAGCCTGGATCCGCTAGTGAGCATGGTACAAATTATGGATGATGATATTGACCCAAAACAAAACTCTGAATATGATGGTAATTAGGAAGGACAGTGGTTCTTCAGCATCACAATCTATGCATTGACAACATATCTTAAACTAAATACATCTCACTTGAAATTCTACTGTAGGTGTGATTCTTAAATATAAATTTACTTTTGAGAAATAGATCGCATCTGTTTATACTTCATTTGCACAAATAATTGGCCTATTGAGAAAAGTATTGTAAGATTTCGGTGATCAGTCTATCTTTAGGAAATATTTTAATTCTTTTATACTATCATGTCTGAGAAGAAAATTGTTCTCCTGTCTGGTATTCAGGAGTTGACAGCTCTCTTAGTTTCCTGGACAAAAACTTATTATCCATCAAACACCTTATCCATGATCTTGATATCAATTTCAGGGACAATCGTTTAGTTACATATTTGTGCATGTTACATTAGATTTCTGACCATCCTTTGCACTAAGATCTTCCCAAAGTGTAGGCTCCCATCCAGTATGGATTACTAGGCATGCAAAAATTTCTAATATTTTTGCCTTTTTCATCATAAGGTTCAATACTACAGAGTATTCTATAAATTACTATCCCCACAGTTACTATATTGTGAAAGAATGTTCCCGATCTGGAGGTCGAATAGTTGGAACTTCAGAAGTTGAAGCCTGTTGGACAGGTTAAGTCTCTCTTCATACAGTACTTTATATATTACTGATCTATTTTAAAATTGTTACTAGTCATGATAAAATAGATATATTTTATCTATTATTTCTCATATATAACTTATTCGATAATTTTCCATTTCCTCTCTGCATCTTGCAGCTATATATGTTGAAGCCCTTGTGCTTGTAGCATCCTGAATTTCCATATAATGCTATAGTATTATAATGATTATGATATGTTTAAAAATAAATCATTCGTCTTTTTTCTTTTGATATTACCTAATGGAATTATCAATCCTCTCCCTCATTCTTTCGAGACCTTTAGCTGACCCAAACGTAATTATCATGCCGACCCTCTTTAGCCAATCAATCACACCAACAGAATTTCACCTACGAGTGTAATCCCTTGCCATCCTGATATCAGCAATTTCTCTCAAATCTTAACCGCTTTTATTTCATCAGCAGTCGCTTCTTGAAAATGTTTTCGCCTCATTTCGAGTTTAGCTCAAGTGGTTGCTCCAGTTTTGACAAGTAATGCACGCGTCACATGAGCGGGTTGAATCCGCGCAGCGTATTTCCGCATGTCAAAAAAGCAGGTCTTCACAATAACGGCTGTTTTCCGTGCGGTTCATCTGCATGAGCTCAGAATACTCAGTCGGGGTTTGCTCGACATGGAAGACGTAAAGAAGAGACTGGGCTTTGTATATATATTAAACAGGGTGATAAATGTGTCATGGTGTTCTGTATAATATAATCCTATTCATACTGTACTTCTGCTATTACTGTGTATGATAATAATAATAATAATAATAATAATAATAATAATAATAATAATAATAATAATAATAATAATAATAATAATAATAATAATAGTAAAGAAGAAGAAGATGAAGAAGAAGAAGAAAATCCACATTAATCACTGAAAAATTGAAGCAAAAGAGGAGCGCCAACCCTCTGCAACAGCGGAATCATGACTACTGCATGGGAGAAATCCTCCATTCCTCCCGTCTGAAGGGCCCCAAAAAATTCTTAATGAGTATTCTAATTATTGCGGCACCGCACGAATTAGCAGTGTGTGAGGTTAGCAAAACACTACCGTCAGGATATACTTCCACAATGACATTGATTTCTAAACTGCACGGACGAAACCGCACGGTTCCATTCCACTCACGTGAAGCTGGCCTATGAGTATTTCTAAAAATAGGTTATCCTTCATGGCTCTTGCATATCAATAAAAAAATACTAAGAACCAAAGAGAGGAAAATATGAAGAAATCATTTAATTTCATAATGTTTTATACTACATATATATATATATATATATATATATATATATATATATATATATATATATATATATATATATATATATATATATATATATATATATATATATATATATATATATATATATATATATATATATATATGATATTAGGAGTTGAGCAATGTAACAAGAGCTTTCGCAGTCACTAGTTTCGGTATTCCAATAAGCAAACATAATGAAATGATGAATAAATCGATTTCATAGTAAATGATCAGCTAGGCAGTCATCCGAATTTAGGCTATTATTAAAAGATATAATGCTTATGGTGTGCTTGTATTTATGTGTGTGTGTGTGTGTGTGTGTGTGTGTGTGTGTGTGATTGTTTGTGTATGTGTGTGAGAGAAAGAGAGAGAGAGAGATGAATAAACCTACCACTACACATAGTTCTATATGATTTGTTATACTAAACGACTCGAAAATTCTATGCACACATATAGTACCAGATTTTAAACTATGATTTTTTTTTTACTGCGTTGATATGAATACCGTATCAAAAAGTACGAAAAAATACAATTATTATTATTATTATTATTATTATTATTATTATTATTATTATTATTATTATTATTATTATTATTATTATTATTATTAGCATAGCTAAGTTACAACCCTGGTTACAAAAACAGAATGTTACAAGGCCAAGAGCTCCAACAGGAAAATCGGCCCTGTGGGGAAAGAAAATAAGGAAATAGTAAATAAAGTATATTTAAATTAGGCAATCTGCAACTAAGTCTAATTTAAGTCCACTGAACTAGAACAAATATTCTGCCTATCAAGTTACCATGGAGAGAGAGAGAGAGAGAGAGAGAGAGAGAGAGAGAGAGAGAGAGAGAGAGAGAGAGAGAGAGATTTACATCAGGGCATTTGGTACAACTCTGAACTCATTATGTTGGTATACTAATTTGTTATTCTTTATATTATATATATATATATATATATATATATATATATATATATATATATATATATATATATATATATATATATATATATATATATATATATATATATATATATATATTTCCATTTGATCGAACTTTGGTCACTCTGGTGTCACCTATTTCCCTCCAAAAATCAAGATAGAATTCCATTTGTGAACAGTAAAAAAAATCATAGATTGAATTGAACTTCATAATACGATAGTTTTAAAATATTCAGAAATCGAGACACCTTCGTTACGGTAGCGAGACCGAAATAGCTATTCATTCTGTGTCTGTGATACCTAAGTGTCAGGAGACCAAAATCTGGTTCCTCCCTTAACGCTACTTCTTTCAGTCGCATTACGAAACGGCATGTGGGCCAAAGATCTTTAAACACAAGACAATTTAAGAGATGTTTCTCTATTGGCAAGGGCAACTGAGGGGCCTTGTCAGGGCCAAACATTCTCTCTCTCTCTCTCTCTCTCTCTCTCTCTCTCTCTCTCTCTCTCTCTCTCTCTCTCTCTCTCTCTCTCTCTTGGTGCAGAAATACCCAGGTTTCTTTTTAGGTTCTCTCTCCCCTACTCTTTATAGGCAATTTCCTATAGAATACTTGCTCTTACTGTACTCAT
>NC_090745.1:61547037-61617037 GCF_036898095.1 Palaemon carinicauda | reverse complement strand
GATAGGAAATGAAGTGAGTGATTGTTTCCGGTGAGAGTGGGGCTGAGACAGGGATGTGTGAGGTTGCCGTGGTTGTTTAACTTGTATGTTAATGGAGTGGTGAGAGAGGTGAATGCTGGAGTGCTTGGACGAGGATTAAAACTGGTAGACGAGAATGACCATGAATGGGAGGTAAATCAGTTGTTGTTTGCGGATGATACTGTACTAGTTGCAGACACAGAAGAGAAGCTTGGCCGATTAGTGACAGAATTTGGAAGAGTGTGTGAGAGAAGGAAGTTGAGAGTTAATGTGGGTAAGAGTAAGGTTATGAGATGTACGAGAAGGGAAGGTGATGCAAGGTTGAATGTCATGTTGAATGGAGAGTTACTTGAGGAGGTGGATCAGTTTAAGTACTTGGGGCCTGTTGTTGCAGCGAATGGTGGAGTGGAAGCAGATGTACGTCAGAGAGTGAATGAAGGTTGCAAAGTGTTTGGGGGTAGTTAAGGGAGTAGTAAGAAATAGAGGGTTTGGCATGAATGTAAAGAGAGTTCTATATGAGAAAGTGATTGTACCAACTGTGATGTATGGATCGGAGTTGTGGGGAATGAAAGTGACGGAGAGACAGAAATAGAATGTGTTTGAGAAGAAGTGTCTAAGGAGTATGGCTGGTGTATCTCGAGTAGATAGGGTTAGGAACGAAGTGGTGAGAGTGAGAATGGGTATAAGAAATGAGTTAGCAGCTAGAGTGGATATGAATGTGTTGAGGTGGTTTGGCCATGTTGAGAGAATGGAAAATGGCTGTCTGCTAAAGAGGGTGATGAATGCAAGAGTTGATGGGAGAAGGACAAGAAGAAGGCCAAGGGTGGATGGATGGAGTGAAGAAATCTCTTAGTGATAGGAGGATAGATGTGAGAGAGCCAAGAGAGCGTGCTAGAAATAGGAATGAATGGCTAGCGATTGTGGCGCAGTACCGGTAGGCCCTGCTGCTTCCTTCGGTGCCTTAGATGACCGTGGAGTAGCAGCAGTAGGGGATTCAGCATTATGAAGCTTCATCTGTGGTGGATAACGGTGAGTGTGGGCTGTGGCACCCTAGCAGCGCCAGCTGAACTCGGTTGAGTCCTCTGTCAGGCTGGGAGGAACGTAGAGAGTAGAGGTCCCCTTTTGTTTTTTTTTCATTTGTTGATGTCGGCTACCCCCCAAAATTGGGGAAGTGCCTTGGTATATGTATATATCAAGTAGGCCTGTTGGTATTTCATAATGATTATTACGTACGAATTGTAATTGGCTACATAAAATCCTCCAAAAAATTATTTGTGGTTGCTATACTCGCCTGCCAGATGTCAGGAAATCCCATTTTATGGTGTTTCCTCGTAAAAATTTTTTATGGAAAAACCCCCAGGCATCACTCAAAAAGACTTGTAAAGCTTTAGCCACCGACCGCCACCAACCCCACTCAAAAGAAACTACTACGTCCTTCACTGAGTTCTAGAATCAACTTCTAGAACAATATCTTCAGAGAGAAGGAGAGGGAGAAAAAGGAGAAAAATATAGAGAGAAAGTGAGATAATTGAAAATAGAGAACGGAGAGCACGAGGGAGTGTGGCTGGGAGTGTTTCTGAATCAGCTTCTGAATAATGTCTTCAGAGGGAAGAAAAAGGAAAGAATAGATAGAGAAAGAGAGAAATGGAGAGGAAGACCGTAAGGAGGAAGGAATGTGGCTGGGAGTGTTCAGGAATCAACTTCTGGAACAATGTCTTCAGAGGGAAGAAGAAGGAGAAGAAGAAAAATAGAGAGAGAAAGAAAGAAATAAAGAGAGAGAAACCGGAAGGAAGATGGAGTGTGGCTGGGAGTGTTCAGGAATCAACTTCTGAAATAATGTCTTCAGAGGGATGAAGAAGGAGGAGGAGAAAAATAGAGAGAGAGAAAAAAAAGAGAGAGACCGGAAGGAAGATGGAGTGTGGCTGCGAGTGTTCAAGAATCAGCTTCTGGAACAATGTCTTCAGAGGGAAGAAGAAGGAAATGAATTCGAAGTATAAAGAGAGAAGGATAGAATGAGGAGAAAAAAAGGAGAAGAATAGATAGAGAAAGTGAGAAAAGGAGAGAGAGAGAAAGGAAGGAGGGGGAGTGTGGCTGGGATTATGTTCTAGAATCTGATTCTAGAACAGTTTCTTCAGAGAGAAGAAGGAGAACAATGAGTAGATTAGAGAGAAAAAGTGAATGAAGGAGAGAGAGATTGGGGAGTGAAGGGGAGTATGGTTGGGATTGTATTCCAGAATAAGCTTCTTGAACAGTGTCTTCAGAGGGAAGAAAAAGGAGAAAAAGGAGAAGAATAGGGAGAAAAAGTGAGAGAAGGAGAGAGAGAGAGACTGGGGAGGGAGAGGGAGTGTGGCTCGCAAGGTGTTCCTGAATCAGTTTCTAGAACAATGTCATCAGACAGAAGAAGGAGAAGGAGAAGAATAGAGAAAGTGAAAGAAGGAGAGAGAAACTGGAGAGTGATTGGGAGTTTAGCTCGGATTGTATTATATAATAAACTTCTTGAACAATGTCTTCAGATGGAAGAAGAAGGAGAAAAGGGAGAAGAACAGGGAGAAAAGTTAGAGAACGTGACCATGTGATCAGAGGGAAGGAGAAGGAGAAAAAGGAGAAAAATGGACACAGAAAGAGAGAAAGAGGGAGAGAGAGGGAGAGAGAAGCTTTGAAGAGTAGGAAGTGTGGCTGGAAGTGTTCCAGAATTAGCTTCTAGATGAATATCTTCAGAGGGAAGGAGAAAGAGAGAATGGCTAACAGTAGAGAGAGGAAGAGAGAAAGGCTAAGAGTAGAAAGAGAAAGAGAGAAAGAGGAAGAGAGAGATCGAAGAGGAAGAGAGAGTGTGTCAGGGAGTGTTCTAAGATCAGTTTCTGGAACAATATCTTTAGAGGTAAGGTGAAGGAGAAGTAGGAGAAGAATAGAGAGAGAAAGTAAATGAATGAAAGAGAGACGGGGAGGGAGAGGGAGTGTGGCTAGGAGGGTGTTCTGGAAGTAGAAAAATTTCTTCAGAGGGAAGAATAAGGAGGAGAAGAATAAAGAAAGAAAGAAAGAAAGAGGGAGAGAGAAAGGACGGGGAGGAAGAGGCAGAGTGGCTTGCAGAGTTCTAGAATTAGCTTCTGGAACAAAGTTTTTAGAGGAAAGGAGTAGGATGATAGTAGAGAGATAAAAAGAGGGGAAAGGGAGAGAGAGACGCTGTGGAGGAAGAGGGAGTGTGGCTAGAGTGTTCCAGATTCAGCTTCTGGAGCAATTTCTTTAGAGGGAAGAAGTAAAATAGAGAAAAGGACAACGCGGGAGAGAGAGAGAGAGACCAGTGAGGAAAAGGTAGTGTGGCTGGGAGTGTTCCAAAATCTGCTTTTGGAACAATGTCTTCAGATGGAAGAAGAAGAAGAAGAAGTCAAAGAATAGAGAGAAAAAGAGAAAAGGAGGAAGAGAGACAGAGGGGAGGAAGACGGAAACAAAGATTTCAGAGGGAAAAAGAAAGAGGAGAATATTGGAAAAGGAATAGTAAAAAAAGAGGGAGAGAGAGACTGGTTAGGAGGAGAGAGTGTGGCTGGGAGTGTTCCAGAATCCTCTTCAGGAGCAATGTCTTCAGTGTGAAAGAAAAGTAGGAGAAGGAGAAGAATAGAGAGAGAAAGGGAGAGAAAGAGAGGGACACCGGGAAGGAAGAGGGAGTGTGGCCGAGAGTGATTCAGAATCAAAAAATGAAACAATGTCTACACAGGGCAGAAACATGAGAAGAAGGAGAAGAATAGAGAGAGAGAAAGTGAGAGTAGGAGGGAGAGAATGGGGAGGGAGAGGGAGTGTGGCCGGAATTGCATTCCAGAATCATCATTTTAGAACAATGTCTTCAAAGGGGAAAAAGAGGAGAAGAATATAGAGACAAAGGGAGAGAGAGAGAGAGAGAGAGAGAGAGAGAGAGAGAGAGAGAGAGAGAGAGAGAGAGAGAGAGACTTTGGAGAAAGGGCAGTATTGCCGGGATAGTGTTACAGAATCAGCTTCTAGAACAATTTTTTTTCATAGGGTTGAAGAAGGAGAAGAAAGAGAAGAATAGAAAGAGAAAGCAAGAAAATGAGAGAGCAACCGGTGAGTGAGACGGAGTTTGGCTGTGATTATGTTCACGAATCAGCTTCTAGAAGGAGAATAATAGAGAGAGAAGGTGGGAAGATGCTGCTGGAATAGTGTTACAGAATCACCTTCTAGAACAATACCTTCATAGGGATGAAGAAGGAGAAAAAGGAGAAGTATAGAAACAGAAAGCGAGAGAATAAGAGAGATACCAGGAAGGAGAGGGAGTGTGGTTGGGATTGTTTTCTAAAGAAGGAAAAGAGGAAGGATAGAGAACGAAAGTGAGAGCAGGAGAGAGAAACTAGGGAAGGATATGAAGTATGGCTGGATTGTTTTCCAGAATCAGATTCTTGAACAATGTTATCAGAGGGAAGCAGAAGGAGAAAAAGGAATAAGATGGAGAGAGAGAGAGAGAGATGAGAGAGAGAGAGAGAGAGAGAGAGAGCGATTTGGGAAGAGGAGGGAGTGTTCCAGAATCAACTTCTAGAATAATGTCTTCAGAGAAAGAGAAGGATAATAAAGCCAAAGAATAGAGAGAACAATAAGAGAAGGAGCGAGAGGACCAGGAAGGGAAAGAGATTGCGGCTGGGATTGTGTTCCAGAATTGGTTTATGGAACAATGTCTTCAGAGGGAAAGAGAAGGAGAATAAGGTTGAAAGTAGAGGTAAAAAATGAGAAAGGGAGTGAGAGACTGGGAAGGGAGAGGGAGTGTGGCATGGATTGTGATCCACGATGAACTTCTAGAACAATATCCTCAGAGGGAAGATGAAGAAGTAGGAAAAAAAGAATAGAGAGAAAAGGTGAGAGAAGGAGAGAGAGACCGGCGAGTAAGATGAAGTGTGGCTGGGATTGTGTTCCTGAAACAGTTTCTAGAACAATGTCTTCAGAGGAAAGAAGGAAAGAATGGGAAAAATACTCGCAGAGAGGGAGAAAGTGAGATAAGGAAAGAGGGACCGACGAAGGAGAGGGAGCGTGGCTGGGATTGTATTCTAGATTCAGCTTCTGGAAGAATGTCTTCAGAGGAAGATGTATAAGAAGAAGGAGAGGAAAAGAGGGAGAATATGAAAGAAGGAGAGAGACACCGAGAGTGAGAAGGAATTTAGCAGGATTGTATTCCAGAATCAGCTTCTAAAACAATGTCTTCAGAGGGAAGAAGTAGAAGGAGAATAGAAAAAGTGATAAAAGAAAGGAGAGAAAGGGGGGAGGGTGAAGGAATGTGAGTGGGATTGTGTTCCTCAATCAGCTTCTATAACAGTGTCTTCAGAGAGAATAAGAAGGAGAAAAATGAGATAAAATAGACAGAGAAAGTGAGAAAAAAGAGAGAGTCCGGGGAGGGAGAAGTAGTGTGTCTGGGATTGTATTCCTGAATCAGCTTCTAAAACAATGTCTTCGGAGGGAAAAGCAATGAGAAAAGGAAGAAGAATAGAGAGAGAAAGTGAGAGGAGAGAGAGAATGGGGAGTGAGAGGGAGTGTGGCTTTATATTATTTCAGAATCAACTTCTGGCACAATGTCTCCATAAAGGAAGATGAATGAGTAGAAGGAGAGAGAGAGAGAGAGAGAGAGAGAGAGAGAGAGAGAATGTGGGTTGCGATTGTGTTCCATGAACAGCTTCTAGAACAATGTCTTCAAACGAAAGAAGGAGAAAAGGGGAAAAGATTAGAGAGAGAGAGAGAGAGAGAGAGAGAGAGAGAGAGAGAGAGAGAAAGAGAGAGAGAGAGAGAGAGAGAGAGAGAGAGTGGGTGGAAATGTTTTATTGAATTAGCTTCTAGAAACTATGACATCAGAGGGAAGGACATGGAGAGAAAGGAGTACAATACTGACAGAAAATTGAGAGAGACGAAAAGAAAAACTTGGGAAGAGCAAGGAATGTGCCTGGGAATGTTCCTGAATCAGATTCTGGAACAGTGTCTTCAGAGAGAAGAAGGAGAAGGCAAAAACTAGAGAGAGAAAAAAGAGGGAGAGCGAGACCGGGGAGGAATAGGGAGTTAGGCTGGGGTGTTCTAGAAGTAGCTTCAAGAGCAATGCTTCCATAGGAAGAGGGAGGAGAAAAAGTCGAAGAATAGAGAGAGAAAGAGAGAAACAAGGAAAGAGACACGGGGAAGGAAAAGGTAGTGTGGCCTGGAGTGTTTGAGAATTAGCTCCTATAACAATGTCTTCATAGGGGAGAAGAACGAGAAGAAGGGGAGGAATAGAGAGAGAAAGTGAGAAAGAGGTAGAAACCGGGAGGAAAATGGCGTGTGGCTGGGATAATGTTTTAGAATCAGCTCCTAGAACAATGTCTTCAGACTTCAGAGGGAGAAGGAGAGAGAGACTGAGGAGTGGAGGGAGTATGTCAAGGATTGTTTTCCAGAATCAGGCTTCTAGAATATTATATTCAGAGGGAGGGAGAATCAGTGGAGAAGAAGAATAGAGAGAGAAATTGAGAAAAAAAGAGAGACAGTGGAGGGGGAGAGGGAGTGGGGCTGGGATTGTATTCCAAAATCAACTTCTAGAACAATGTCTTTAGAGGGAAGAAGAGAAGAGAAGAAAGAGATAAAGTGAGAAAAGGAGAGAAAAAAGGAGATGGAGAGGGAGTGTTGCTGGGATTGTGTTCATGAATCAGCTTCTAGAACAATTTCTTTAGAGGGAATAAACGGAGAAGGAGCTGAATAGAAAGAGAAAATTATAGGAGAGAGAGACTGTGGAGTTACAGGAAGTGTGGGTGGGATTGTATTCCAGAATAAACTTCTTGAACAATTTCCTTATAGGGAAGTAAAAGAAAAAAAATAGAGAAAGTGAGAAAAAGAAAAGAGGAAACGGGGCAAGGAGAGGGAGTTTGTGTGGGATTATGTTCCACAATCAGCTTTCAGAACAATGTCTTCAGAGGGAAGAAGGAAGAGAAAAATGAGAAAAATAGATAGACCAAAAGAGAGAGAGAGAGAGAGAGAGAGAGAGAGGAGAGAGAGAGAGAGGAATTGTGGCTGGGATTGTGTTTCAGTATAAGCTTCTAAAACAATATCTTCATAGGGAAGAAGAAGGAAAAGAGTGTTATGTATTATTGTAATAATGTACTGTATTACCTCAAATGTTACATGTATTGAGCGCAACATTGCATCATATTGCATTGATAAAACATGTTTAAGCATTGTTCATAACTAAAGTAATGTATTTTGATATTAGGGTTCAAGCATTTATTTATTACCTCAAATATAGGATGTGATTCTTTTTGCTTTTGCACAGCTGTAGGATTTAAGTCTTTTGAGAGCAATGCTCATATGTTTCTTTTCATGTTTTGTTTTTTGAGACTGTTTACGGGACTCTCAGTTGGAAGCCCAGAGCCAGAGAGTAATGTAAGCCTTTAGCACATTAAATGTATTTTATCAATACCAACTTATCATTAAACCCCACCGAGAAAAATTGGCGACATCGGAAGGGATAAAGAACATCACTTATTCATGGATTTTGATATCACTCCAGGTATGTGGTATTATGAAATCACCAGACAATATTCAACCAACATATCAAAAAAGGGAGAAGAATAGGGAGCGAAAGTGAGAGAAGTATAGAGCGTTTGGGGAGGGAAAGGAGTGTGGCTTGATCGTATTCAAGAATCAGGTTTGGAGCAATGCTTTCAAAGAGAACTAGGAGAAGAAGGAGGAAAAAAAGAAAGAGAGAGAGAGAGAGAGGAGAGAGAGAGAGAGAGAGAGAGAGAGAGAGGCCGGGGAAGATGAGGGTGTGTGGCTGGGATTGTGTTCCAGAATCAGCTTCTGGAACATTGTCTTCAGACTGGAGAAGAATGAGAAGAATAGAGAGAGAAAGTGGGAGAAGGAGAAAGAGACCGGGGAAGGAGAGGGAGTGTGGCTGGGATTATATCCTAGAATCAACTTCTGGAAGAATGTCATCAGAGAGAAGGAGATTTTGGTTATAAAACATTGTTCCTAGAACAATAATTAGTAAAATTACTCCAACATAAAATGTTCTTCATAGACAATGGGATGTCTTAAAAAGGCGGTTATTGACGTATGACGTGGCTAATGTCAGGTACGGTTGTTTCCTATAAAACTTATGTACGAAGATTAATTATTGTCAAAAGATGTTTTCTTGTTTATTTTTAAAAGATCTTAGGGACTCTTCGTCTTTCAATGAGCCAGGTAAACTATTCCATAACTGTAGACCTTTAGTATTTATTTCCCTTGATCCTATATGGGTATTGGCTCTTCTGGACACTAGATTATTTGCTTGTCTTGTAGTCATCCTTGTCACCGAGTCAACGGTTCTAAAATTATAAAGCCAGTTCGGAAAAACCTGTTTTAAAACTTTAAAAACAAAAACACAGACATCAAAAGTGTACTTGTATTTCACTTTCAACCAACCCAGTTCTGGTAAAATTGGAGATATATGATCATATTTTCTCACTGTACCCATGGCCACCCGAGCCGTAAAATTTTGAGGTTTTTGTACTCGTTGCATAAGGACGTTGCTTGTTGAGCCCCATATTATATAGCAGTAATGAATTAAACTTAATACTAACGATTGCACTACGATTAGGCGAGTTTCTGGTTCGAATAAATTTCTTAGTCTATTGAGATAAATAAGTGTTCCCATAACTTTTCTGTGCAGTTCAACAATATGTTTTTCGAATGTCATATGTTTATCGAAGTGCACTCCAAGATTCTTTACGGATTCCATAGGTTCGAGGATGGCCCCATTAAAATTGATTTTGATGTTATCCCCGATTTCGGATAGATATTGCCTGGAGCCTAGGAATATACATTGGGTTTTACTTTCATTCAACAATAAGCCATTTATTTGAAAATACATCTTCACTCCAAATAAAATCTCCTCAGCTCTGCCTACTAAACCTTCCAAGTTATCAATATAGCCATCAATTAATATTTGAGTGTCATTAGCATACTGAACAATAAAACAGTCACTTAAAAAATTTCTCAGGTCATTTACATAGATGTTGAATAAAATTGGTGCTAAGATTGAACCTTGAGGTACACCAAAACCGACGTTTTTAGGGGTCGAGACAACATTTTTGAATCTGACAGATTGTACTCGATTACGTAAATAGTCTGTGAACCAGGATGGATCAATATAAAGTGTTTGACATTTACCCAGCAAAATTTCATGGTTCACACTATCAAAAGCTTTTGACAGATCTTGTCTATGTTATCGTAGATTTTATCCGATATTTTTAATAGTGCTGTTTCCGTTGATAGTTTTGGTCGAAAGCCATGTTGACTCTTAGAAATGGGGTGATTACTTTCTAAGTATTCAGTTAACTGATTTGATACTATTTTTTCTAATATTTTAGATAAGACAGGGAGAAAAGAAATTGTCCTGTAATTAGAAATATCTTTTCTATCTCCGCTTTTAAAATAAGGAACAACATGAGGATTTTTCCACGTTTCTGGGTAGATATTAATTACGATAGATGTATTAATAATTATATATATATATATATATATATATGTATATAATATATATATATATATATATATACAGAGAGAGAGAGAGAGAGAGAGAGAGAGAGAGAGAGAGAGAAAAAAAAAAACTTGAGAAGAGGAGGGAGTGTGGCTGGGAGTATTCCTGAATCAGCTTCTAGATCAATGGCTTCAGAGGGAAGGAGAAGGAGAAGAAAGCAAAAAGTATAGAGAGATAAAGAGAGAAAGAGGGAGAGAGAGACCGTGAAGGAAGAGGGAGTGTGGCTGTGAGCGTTCCAGAATCAGCTCGTGTATCAATGTCTTCAGAGAGAGAGAGAGAGAGAGAGAGAGAGAGAGAGAGAGAGAGAGAGTGTTCAAAGATCAGCTTCTGGAACAAAGTCTTTGGAAGGTAAGGAGAAGGAGAAGAAAAATAAGAATAGAGAGACAAAGAAGGGGAATGAAAGAGAGACGTGGAGGCAGAGGAGCTCTGGCTGGGATGGTGTTCTGGAAGCAGCTTTTAGAACAATGTCCTTAGAGGGAAGAATAAGGAAGAGAAGAATAGAAAGAGAAAGAGAGAAGGAGGGAGAGAGAGACCGGGAAGGAAGAGGAAGTGTTGCCGTGAGTATTCCAGAATCAGCTTCTGGAACAATGTCTTCAGAGGAAGGAAGTAGAAGGAGAAGAAGAATAATAGAGAAAGAGGAGAGGGAAAAGGGAGAGAGAGACCATGGAGGGAGAGGGAGTTTGGCTGTGAGTGTTCGAGATTCAGCTTCTGGAACAATGTCTTCAGAGGGAAGAAGAAGGATAAGAGAGTAAGAGAGTAAGAGGGAGTGAGAGACCGTGGTGGAAAAGGGAGTGTGGCTGGGAGTCTTCAAGAATCAGCTTCTGGAACAATGTAGAGGAAAGAAGAAGAAGAAAGAAGGCGAAGAATAGAGAGAGAAAGAGAGATAGAGGGAGAGAGACACGGAGGAGGATAATAATAATAATAATAATAATAATAATAATAATAATAATAATAATAATAATAATAATAATAATAATAATAATCCTTTATTTCCAATTGTACATTGGGTATTCTACATAAGTAGCCATATCAGTATAAAACATTTGAATTTAACTCATACATAAAACTTAGTATAGGTTAAGAATATCAAAATCATTAAAAATAGCAACAATATAAATACCATAGGAAACTATTTGAAACTATGTATAAAAGTAGACAGTCATAGGTAAAATGAGCTTCAAATAGAAATCCAAATAGTCATAAATTATCAATAAATAAGTATATAAAAATACGTACAGGCAATAAAATAAACTAAGACAGTTCTAAAAAAATAGGATATGTAGTAAAAATCAGATAGTCACAAGATTTCAATAAATAAGTCCCAACAAATATGTACAGACTCAGAACCCATTTTGAATTAGGATACTTGGTTTTAAAAACTACAATGTAGTATCAGTAGTAAAATACATAAAAATAAGCCAGATTAAAATCTAAGAACAAAGTACTGATGATTAAAAGAACAATTAAGACTCTGTTAAAAGTAAATTCCTTAGTTTTGACTTAAAAATAGACACAGATCCAGCTTCTTTTATTTCACGGGGCTGATTATTATACAACACTGCACCTCTGACTCTGATTTGCCGTGACCCAATACTAGTTTTATGTCTTGCAACATACAAATTATCCCTTTGGCGTGTAGTGACATTACTGAATAAAGATACAGGTGGGAAACTGTATAACCAATCTGGAATTTTATTATTTAAAGCTTTATATACCATAGTGCACATGTCAAGAGTATACTGGTCTCTTATTTTCAACCATTCCAATTCCTTTAAATGTGGAGTTACATGTTCAAACTTTCTAACGTTGCCAACAGCCACTCTTGCTGCAAAGTTCTGCAGCTTTAGTACTCTTTGTAGCTGTGATTTGTTAGTACATCCCCAAACTTTTAAGCAATATTTTATAAAACTTAAAGCTAGTGACTGGACGACTATCTTGCGAGTACTTGACTCAAAATTATCTTTTACTCTATTCAAGTATATAAGAGTACCCATTACCTTTTTATACATTTCGTCTATGTGATAGTCAAAGTTCATGTACCGATCGAAATGAACACCTAAATTTTTCACAGTCGTCATTGGCTTAATTATATTTCCATTGAAATTTATCTGTACCTCATCTCCAATATCTGACACATATTGCCTGGATCCAATAATGATAAACTGTGTCTTTTTCTCATTTAAAAGTAAGCCATTTCTCAAAAAGTAATCTTTAGCTCTGTTTAGAATGTCTTCTGCCTTACAAATCATGTCGGCTATATCCTTAATGTCACCTTCTATTAGTATTTGCGTGTCATCAGCATATTGAATTACAAAACAGCCAGGTATTGATCTCACGAGATCATTAACATATACCATAAAAAGTATAGGGCCGAGAATTGATCCCTGAGGTACTCCAAATTGAATATTTTTCTTCGATGATACAGCACCACTTACCCTGTGGACTGAAACCTATTCTCAAGGTAGCTCTTAAACCAGCTCTGATCAATATTCTTCCACGTACATTTCTCTAATAATATGGCATGATTTACGCTATCAAAAGCCTTAGATAAATCTAGTAATAAAAGTAAGGAAACTTTTTTGTTGTCTATATTTTCATAAATCTTGTCAGATAATTTTAACAGGGCTGTTTCAGTAGACAATTTTGGTCGGAATCCATGTTGGCTTAAAGATATTAGTTTATTTTCCTCTAAAAATTCAGTTTAACTGATTTGCAATAACTTTTTCAAGTACTTTCAACAGAACAGGTAGCAAGGAAATGGGACGGTAATTAGAGATATCGTCGGCATCCCCGCTTTTGAAGAGCGGAATGACATGGGGAATTTTCCATATGTCTGGATATGAATAAGTAATAATTGATGTATTGATAATTATCGTTAGGTAAAAAGCAATAACATATAAACCATCTCTAATGAAACGTAAACAAATACCATCAGATCCAAAGGCGTTAGTTTCTTTCAAATCTTTAATGACTAAGATTACCGTGTTACAGTCCACTGGCCTTTGTTTAAAACTATCGACTCTACTGTGAGGGATAATAGGGTCTGTTTCCAAAGGCATGCGGTTATGCAGTTCTTCCTGAGTTTTTTCATAGGCCTTTTTCCCCACTTCTGCAAAGAATTCGTTAAACTCTTCAGCTTTACGTTGCAAATCATCTTTGGTATCACAATACAGCTTATTCGTATCGCTGTTTATTCTATTGAAAAGCATATTATTAGTAATCTTCCACGTAGCAGCCATGTCACCTTTAGCATTTTTAAATTCTTGTTTATAGTACGGCCTTCTACTATCAGTTAACATCGAGTTTACCTTTTTCTTCAGTTCCTTGTGAGTTTCTCTAAGCTGAGTATTTTCTCTTTGATTTTTTAGCTTTTTCTTTACGTTATCTCTTACCATTATCGTCTCTTTTATAGTATCAGAAATCCAAGGGGCAGGGGGACGAGTTACTTCTCTAGTAACTACAGGTGCGCACATATCTACACAGGATGTGAAAACATTGGTTAAAATTTCTACTTGCTTACTTACGTTATCGGTACTTAAAATTTGATTCAATATGTGAACATTATTCATAAGTAGAGAGCAAAGAGTTTCTTGAGAGTAATTTTTCAAGCACCTAAAAGTTTTAAAAATAGTTTGCCTTTTCGGTTTACGAACGTTCAGCAAAGTTAAAATATTCTCGTGATCTGCTATTGAGCTAGGGGTTACCTCTGATTTTCTTATCATATATTTAGAATTTGTAATGACTAGATCGATAAGGGATGCTGAGGTAGAAGTGATTCGTGTGGGTTTATCTACAATCTGGTCAAATCTTAAGTTTTTAATTAGCTTACCCAGTTTGTTCTCCTTTTTTAACAGATCATCATTAAAATCACCGTAAATGAAAATAGGTTTATTGCGTAAAATTACTTCCTTAAAGACGTCTGAAATATAGTTAAAAGAGGTAACAGCAGCTTTAGGATGGCGGTACACGCACCCGACAATAATAGAGGGAAATTTTCGATGTTGGACGGAGACCCACTTATCTTCCACTCCCTCCTGTTTTTCGATCTCAAATTTCAGCTCGGTGACTTTCAAATAATTCCTTATATACAAACATACACCTCCACCTCGACCATGATCCTCACGATATATATTAAACTCAGGTATATGAATAAAGGTATCACTTACATAAGGATACAACCATGTCTCACTAATACATAAAATATCGATTTTTTGTTCTTCTAGCATTAACTGAATTTCAAGTATATGACCAAGTATTGATTGGGCATTTGTGTGTACAATTTTTAGAAAATCATTACATTTAGCATTCTCAATGGCACTGCCTTCTTGGCCTATGTCCTAGTAAGGGATATTTTTCTGACATTGTTTGCTTTTGTGTCCATATTCATGGCATGAGTAACACCTAACCTTATGGTCGAACCTACAGTCGGATTGGTGGTGATTAAATTCACCACATTTGTAACACCCATACCTATTTCTTTCGGTATAAGGATAATAGTAGTCGTTAACTTCTCTATTAGGTCTATCATATCCTTGTCTAGCATTTGAACTACTAAAGTGCGATTGGTCTCTACCATAACCAAGTCTACCTTGATGATAAGTATTATTCCTTGAGTGTTGATAGCTATTTCTATGTAACCTATTTTTATTCCTTCCTTCTACCTCCCGATTTATCTTAAGGTTGCTACTTTTACTCTTTACATGATTAAACCTATGGTCATTATTTTTCAGATTACATATATTTGACTTGATTTCTTTCCAATTATAACAGAGAAAGTCATTTGTGCATATAGATGAAATTGCATCTAGCAACCTAACCGCACCAATTCTATTTAGCAAATCATAGTTTTTATCATCCTGGTTTTCATAGCAATTTGTATCAATATCGCCTGTTCCAAGCTTAAAAAACCTTTGTGTCTCAATTAAAACAACACCATTTCTGTCACACCATTCTAACAATTTACAGTTATATTGATTTATTTTACTATTCAAATCATGTCTTGCTTCTAGAGCCGGAACAAGTTCACAGACCTTTACTACAATGTCTGAGGAAGAGGAAGTGTGGCTTGGATTGTTCGAGAATCTGCTTCTGGAACAATGTCTTCAGAAAGATGAACGAGAAAAAGGCGAAGGATAAGGAGAGAACGATCGAAAGAATGACACAGAGACCGGGGGGGGGGGGGGGGGCAGTAACTGTGGCTGGGATTGTGTTCCAGAGTCAGCTGCTGGAACAATGTTTTCAGAGGGAAGAAGAGAGTTGAGAGGAATGGAAAAAGAAAAATAGAAAGCGGGGGAAATTGACCGGAGAGGAAGAGGGAGTGTGACTGGCAGTGTTCCAGGATCAGCTTTTGGAGCAATGTCTTCCTGGGGAAGGAAAAGTAGAAGGAGAAAAATAGAGATAAAATGGGAGAAGAAGAGAGAGACTGGGGAGGGAGAGGGAGTATATCTTGGACTGTTGTCCATAATCATCTTCTAGAACAATGTTATCTGAATTAAGGAGAAGGAGAAAAAGGAGTAGAATTGAAACAGTTATAGAGAAAGAGTGAGTGAGAGAAAGTGGGAAGAGGAGGGAGTGGAGCTGGCATGGTTCCAGAGTCAGATTCTATAACAATGTCTTCAGAGGGAAGAAGAAAGGTTAATAGGGTGAAGAATAGAGAGAACAAGTGAGAGAAGGAAAGCGACAAACCGGGAAGGGAAAGGATATTGAGGCAGGGATTGTGTTCCAGAATCAGTTTCTGGAATAATGTCCTTAGAGAGAAAAAGAATGAGTAGAAGGAGAAGAATAGAAAGAGAAAGTGAGAGAAGGAGAGAGAGACCGGGTAGGAAGAGGGAGTGTGTCTGGTATTGTGTTCTAGAATTCGCTTCTAGAACAATGTCTTCAGAGGAAAGAAACAGGAGGAGAAATAAAGAGATAGGAAGTCAAAGAAGGAGAGAGAGACCAGGGAATGAGAGGGAGTGTGGCTATGATTGTATTCCAGAATCAGCTTCTAGAACAATGTCTTCAGAGGGAAATAGAAGGAGAAGAAGGCGAAAAATAGAGAGAGAGAAAGAGAGAAAACGGGAATGAGAGACGAGGGAGGAAGAGGGAGTGTGGCTGGGAGTGTTCCGGAATCAGCATCTGAAAGAATGACTTCAGAGGGAAAAAGGAGCAGAAGAAGGCTAAGAATTGAGAAAGAAAGAAAAAGGGAGAGAGAGAGACCGGGGAGGAAGAAGGAGTGTGGCTGGGAGTGTTCCAGTATCAACTTCTGGAACAATGTTTTCAGAGGGAAAGAGAAGGGGGAGAAAATTAAGAATAGAGAGAAAAGGTAAGAGAAGAAACGACAGACAGGGAGGAAGAGTGGATTGGGGCTGGGAGTGTGTTTTGGAATCAGTTTTTAGAACAATGTCTTCAGAGGAAAATAGAAGGAGAAGAAGGCGAAAAATAGAGAGGGAGAAAGAGAGAAAACGGGAATGAGAGACGAGGCAGGAAGAGGGAGTGTGGCTGGTAGTGTTCCGGAATCAGTATCTGAAAGAATGACTTCAGAGGGAAAAAGGAACAGAAGAAGGCTAAGAATAGAGAAAGAGAGAAAAAGGGAGAGAGAGACCGGGGAGGAAGAAGGAGTGTGGCTGGGAGTGTTCCAGTATCAACTTCTGGAACAATGTTTTCAGAGGGAAAGAGAAGGGGGAGAAAATTAAGGATAGAGAGAAAAGGTAAGAGAAGGAACGACAGACAGGGAGGAAGAGTGGATTTTGGCTGGGAGTGTGTTTTGGAATCAGTTTTTAGAACAAGGTCTTCAGAGGGGAAAAGAAGGAAGAGAAGAATAGAGAGAGAAAGAGAGAAAGAGGGAGGGCAAGAACTAGTAGGAAGAGGGAGTGGGGTTGGGAGTGTTCCAGAATCAGCTTCTGATACAATGTCTTCAGAGAGAAGAAGGAAAATAATGCAAAGAATACAGAGACAAAGAGAGAAAAGGGGAGAGAGAGAGACCTGGGAAGGAGAGGAAGTGTGGCTTGGATTGTGTTCCAGATTCAGCTTCTGGAACAATGTCTCCCGAGGGAAGAAGAAGGAGGAGAAGAATGTAGAAAGAGAGAGAGAGTAAGGGGGTGAGAGAGACATGGAAGGGAGAAGGAATGTGGCTGGGATTTTATTCCAGAATCACCTTCTTGAACAATGACTTCAGATGGAAGAAGAAGGAGAGGAAATAGAAGAATAGAGGGAGATAGTGAGAGAAGGAGAGATAGGCCAGTGAGGGAGAGAAAGTGTAGCTGGGATTCTGTTCTAGAATCAGCTTCTGGAACAATGTCTTCAGTGGGAAGAAGAAGGATAAGAAGTGGAAGAACAGAGTGAGAAAGTGAAAAAAGTAGAGAGAGAGAGATTGGGGAGGGTGGGGGAGTGTATGTTTTCCAGAATGAGCTTCTAGAACAATATTTTCAGAGGGAATGAGAAGGTGAAAAGGAGAAGAATAATAGAGAGAGCCAGTGAGAAAGTGAGAGAGAAACTTAGGAAAAGAAGCAAGTGTGGCTGAGAGTGTTCCAGAATCAACTTCTAAAATAATGTCATCAGAGTGAAGGAGAAGGAGAATAAGAAAAAGAATAAAGAGAGCAAGTGAGAGAATGAGAAAGAGACGGGGAAGGTACAGGGAGTATGACTGGGATTGTTTTTCAAGATCAGCTTCTAGAATAATGTCTTCAGAGGAAAGAAAAATGATTAAGTGGAGAAGAATAGAGAGAGAAAATGAGAGAAGGAAAGAGAGACCGGGGAAAGAAAGGGATTGTGGCTGGGACTGTGATTAGAATCAACTTCTAGAACAATATCTTCAGAGGGAAGAAAAAGGTAAAGGAGACATGGAGAGAGAGAGAGAGAGAGAGAGAGAGAGAGAGAGAGAGAGAGAGAGAGAGAGAGAGAGAGAGAGAGAGACTGGGGAGGGAGACGTACTATCGCTGGGATTGTATTCCATAATCAGCTTCTGGAACATTATCTTCAGAGGGAAGCTTTCTTCACTCCATCCATCCACCCAAACCTTGGCCTTCCTCTTGTACTTCTCCCATCAACTCTTGCATTCATCACCTTCTTTAGCAGATAGTCATTTTCCATTCTCTCAACATGGCCAAACCACCTCAACACATTCATATCCACTCTAGCTGCTAACTCATTTCTTACACCCGTTCTCACTCTCACCACTTCATTCCTAACCCTATCTACTCGAGATACACCAGCCATACTCCTTAGACACTTCATCTCAAACACATTCTATTTCTGTCTCTCCGTCACTTTCATTCCCCACAACTCCGATCCATAAATCACAGTTGGTACAATCACTTTCTCATATAGAACTCTTTTTACATTCATGCCCGACCCTCTATTTTTTACTACTCCCTTAACTGCCCCCAACACTTTGCAACCTTCATTCACTCTCTGACGTACATCTGCTCCCACTCCACCATTCGCTGCAACAACAGGCCCCAAGTACTTAAACTGATCCACTTCCTCAAGTAACTCTCCATTCAACATGACATTCAACCTTGCACCATTTCCCTTCTCGTACATCTCATAACCTTACTCTTACCCACATTAACTCTCAACTTCCTTCTCTCACACACTCTTCCAAATTCTGTCACTAATCGGCCAAGCTTCTCTTCTGTGTCTGCAACCAGTACAGTATCATCCGCAAACAACAACTGATTTACCTCCCATTCATGGTCATTCTCGTCTACCAGTTTTAATCCTCGTCCAAGCACTCTAGCATTCACCTCTCTCACCACTCCATCATCATACAAGTTAAACAACCACGGTGACATCACACATCCCTGTCTAAGCCCCACTCTCACCGGAAACCAATCACTCACTTCATTTCCTATCCTAACACATGCTTTACTACCTTTGTAGAAACTTTTCACTGCTTGCAACAACTTTCCACCAACTCCATATAACCTCATCACATTCCACATTGCTTCCTATCAACTCTATCATACGCTTTCTCCAGATCCATAAACGCAACATACACCTCCTTACCTTTTGCTAAATATTTCTCGCATATCTGCCCCACTGTAAAAATCTGATTCATACAACCCCTACCTCTTCTAAAACCACCCTGTATTTTTTAAGATTGCATTCTCTGTTTTATCCTTGATCCTAATTATTACTCTACCATACACTTTTCCTACTACGCTTAACAAACTAATACCTCTTGAATTACAACACTCATGCACATCTCCCTTACCCTTATATAGTGGTACAATACATGCACAAACCCAATCTACTGGTACCATTAACAACACAAAACACATATTAAACAATCTCACCAACCATTCAAGTACAGTCACACCCCCTTCCATCAACATCTCAGCTCTCACACCATCCATACCAGACGCTTTTCCTACTCTCGTTTCATCTAGTGCTCTCCTCACTTCATCTATTATAATCTCTCTCTCATTCTCATCTCCCATCACTGGCACCTCAACACCTGGAACAGCAATTATATCTGCCTCCATATTATCCTCAATATTCAGTAAACTTTCAAAATATTCCGCCCATCTTTGCCTTGTCTCCTCTCCTTTTAACAACCTCCCATTTCCATCTTTCACTGTCTCTTCAATTCTTGAGCCAGCCTTCCTTACTCTCTTCACTTCTTTCCAAAACTTCTTCTTATTCTCTTCATATGAATGACCCAATCCCTGACCCCACCTCAGGTCAGCTGCCCTCTTTGCCTCACGTACCTTGCGCTTTTCTCTTTGTATTTTTCATACTTCTCTACACTATTACTCTGCAGCCATTCTTCAAAATCCCTCTTTTTCTCTTCCACTTTTACCTTCACTCCTTCATTCCACCATTCACTGCCCCTCCTCATGCTGCCTCCAACAACCTTCTTGCCACACACATCACTTGCAATCCCAACAAAATTTTCTTTTACTAACTTCCACTCTTCCTCTAAATTGCCAGTTTCTCTTACTTTCACTTCGTCATATGTCATTTTCAACCTTTCCTGATATTTACTTTTTACCCCCGGTTTTATTAGCTCTTCAACCCTCACTAGCTGCCTTTTACATTCACCTACTCTATTCCCCCACTCTTTTGCTACAACTAATTTTCCTTCCACCAAAAAATGATCAGACATACCGTTAGCCATACCCCTAAACACGTGCACGTCTTTCAATCTTCCAAACATTCTTTTAGTTATCAACACATAATCCATTAATGCCCTTTCTACTACTCTTCCATTTGCCACTCTTACCCATGTATACTTATTTTTATCTTTCTTTTTGAAAAAGCTATTACTTATCACCATCTCTTGCTCAACACACATATCCACCAGGCTCTCACCACTCTCATTTTCACCTGGTACGCCATACTTCCCAATGACACCTTCTACCTCTCCATCGCCCACTCTAGCATTTAAATCACCCATGACAACTGCATAATTCCTTCTACTCCGTCCTTCTACACACCTAGTTAATTCATTCCAGAACTCATTCCGCTCTTCTTCACTTTTCTCACTAGGCTACCTGGCCTATACGCACTGACAAACGCCCAACATTCCCTACCCAACCTAACCCTCACCCACATTAATCTAGATGATATCTCCTTCCATTCCACTACTTTACCTGTCATCCATTCACTCAGCAATAAAACCACACTCTCTCTCGCTCTTCCCCTTTCAATCCCAGACACTCTACCAGACATTTCACCAAACATCTCTTCACCCTTTGCTTTTATCTTCGTCTCACACAAGGCCAATACATCCATCCTTCTATTCCTAAACATACTTCCAATTTCACATCTTTTACTCTCTATCGTACTACATCCACGCACATTCAAACACCCCAAAACTAGAGTGCGGGGAACAGTCACTCTCCCCCCAGCTCCATCTCTTTGTTGCTGTCTCACAGGATGTAGATACAGGAGAGGGGGTTCCCAGCCCCCTCGTCCCGTCCCTTTTAGTCGCCTCTTACGACACGCAGGGATAACGTTGGCGCTATTCTAATTTGTTTATGCCCCCGCGGCCACAGCGGGCATAATAATGATAATAATAATAATAATAATAATAATAATAATAATAATAATAATAATAATAATAATAACCTTTATTCCATTAATACATTGGGTTTTTTATTTACATCAGGTCATCAACCTAGGTTAGAAGGCATACATTAAAGCTATTAAAACAATAAAATCATAGTATACTATCACAATATACACACATACATACATAAATATATCTTTATATACATACCCACATATACACATATACACATACACACATACACACACACACACACACACACATATATATATATATATATATATATATATATATATATATATATATATATATATATATATATATATATATATATATTGAATTAAGAACATTGTAATTTTGGTTATAAACCATTGTTCCTAGAACAATAATTAGTCAAATTACTCCAACATAAAATGTTCTTCATAGATAATGGTATGTCTTAAAAAGCAGTTATTGACGTGAGACAGGGCTAATGTCAGGTACGGTTGTTTCCTATAAAACTTATGTACGAAGATTAATTATTGTTAAAAGATGTTTTCTTAGTTTATTTTTAAAAGATCTTAGGGATCTTTCGTCTTTCAATGAGCCAGGTAAACTATTCCATAACTGTGGACCTTTAGTATCTATTTCCCTTGATCCTATATGGGTATTGGCTCTTCTGGACACTAGATTATTTGCTTGTCTTGTAGTCATCCCTGTCACCGAGTCAACGGTTCTAAAATTATAAAGCCAGTTCGGAAAAACCTGTTTTAAAACTTTAAAAACAAAAACACAGACATCAAAAGTGTACTTGTTTTTCACTTTCAACCAACCCAGTTCTGGTAAAATTGGAGATATATGATCATATTTTCTCACTGTACCCATGGCCACCCGAGCCGTAAAATTTTGAGGTTTTTGTACTCGTTGCATAAGGACGTTGCTTGTTGAGCCCCATATTATATAGCAGTAATGAATTAAACTTAATACTAACAATTGCACTACGATTAGGCGAGTTTCTGGTTCGAATAAATTTCTTAGTCTATTGAGATAAATAAGTGTTCCCATAACTTTTCTGTGCAGTTCAACAATATGTTTTTCGAATGTCATATGTTTATCGAAGTGCACTCCAAGATTCTTTACGGATTCCATAGGTTCGAGAATGGCCCCATTAAAATTGAGTTTGATGTTATCCCCGATTTCGGATAGATATTGCCTGGAGCCTAGGAATATACATTGGGTTTTACTTTCATTCAACAATAAGCCATTTATTTGAAAATGCATCTTCACTCTATATAAAATCTCCTCAGCTCTGCGTACTAAATCTTCCAAGTTATCGATATAGCCATCAATTATTATTTGAGTGTCATCAGCATACTGAACAATGAAACAGTCACTTAAAAAATTTCTCAGATCATTTACATAGATGTTGAAAAAAATTGGTGCTAAGATTGAACCTTGAGGTACACCAAACCGACGTTTTTAGGGGTCGAGAAAACATTTTTTAATCTGACAGATTGTACTCGATTACGTAAATAGTCTGTGAACCAGGATGGATCAATATAAAGTGTTTTACATTTACCCAGCAAAATTTCATGGTTCACACTATCAAAGGCTTTTGACAGATCGAGAAGTAGTAAAAGGGAAATTTCTTCTTGTGTATGTTATCGTAGATTTTATCCGATATTTTTAACAGTGCTGTTTCCGTTGATAGTTTTGGTCGAAAGCCATGTTGACTCTTAGAAATGGGGTGATTACTTTCTAAGTATTCAGTTAACTGATTTGATACTATTTTTTTCTAATATTTTAGATAAGACAGGGAGAAAAGAAATTGGCCTGTAATTAGAAATTTCGTCTCTTCTCCGCTTTTGAAATAAGGAACAACATCGGGATTTTTCCACGTTTCTGGGTAGATATTAGTTACGATAGATGTATTAATAATTATAGTAATGTAAAATAAAATTATTTATAGAGTATCTTTTATAAAACGTAGCGTTATGCCCCCGGATCCGTACGCATTTGACTCTTTGAGGGAACTAATGAATAGAATGACAGTATCGCAGTCAACAGGTCACGGTTTAATAGAATATAACTGATTGTTTGGGAATGTATTTATTTCATCAGTTTCTGCACTTCTATTATTCCTGGCCAGTTCTTCTTGCGTTCTTTCTCCCTACATTTGCAAAATACTCATTATCTTTTTCTGCCTTGTCAGTTAAATCTTCATTTTCTATTTGAGATTCTTTGTTAGTGTTATTGGGCAGAATTGAGCGCACTATTTTCCAGGAAGTACGTAAGTAATTCTTATTACTTTTAAGTTCGTTCCTGTACTGTTGTTTCATACTGTTATCCATTTCAATTTTTACTTCCTTCTTTTTCTCTTTAAAATTATTTCTCAATATTGTATTATTCCAATCCTTCTTGATATCGTTTTGTAATTTATCTCTTATTATTATATTTTGTTTGTTGTTATTAGTTATCCTGGGTTTAGGGGGGGGGGTGTTGATTGCTTTCGTTACTATTGGAGCATATTTATCAATACATTTGGTTAAAACATTCGTTAAAATTTTTACTTGAGAACTTACATTATGAGTGTTTAAAATACCATTCAAAGTGGGTGTTTCTTTCATCACCAAATTACAAATACTCACTTGAGAATAATTCTTATGACATCGGAAAGTTTTATGAATGGGTTGTTTCTTAGGTTTACGTAAATTTAAGGTAACTATGATAGCTTCGTGGTCGCCTACTGGGCTTGGAATAACGTCCGAATCGAGTACCATTTCCTTATTATTAGTAATTAGTAAATCTATCAACGTTGCTGAGTCTGAAGTTTCTCTGGTTGATTTTGTAATGAGTTGGTGTAACTTTAGGTTATTTACAACTTTATTCATTTTGTTGTCTGTTTTGAGCAAGTCGTCGTTAAAATCTCCAAGTATAAAAATAGGCTTGTTTCGTAAAATTACCTTTTTAAAAGAAGCTCAAATATAATTAAAAGATGAAACAGTTGCTTTTGGGTGACGATATATACAACCTAAAATAATTGACGGTAATTTATGGTGTTGTACTGATAACCATGTAGCTTCAATGGCCTCCTGTTTTTCAATGCAATTATTTATTACATTTACCTTTAAATAATCTTTGACATATATGCAAACTCCACCCCCTCGGCCATGATCATGTCGATAAAGTTGACAAGAGGGAATATTAATATATGCATCATTCATTTAAGGATATAGCCACGTTTCACTCACACATAAAATATCAAAATTGTCTTTTTCTAATAAAAGTTCAATTACATGTTTATTGCTTAAAAGTGATAGTGCATTAATATATATAATAGTTATAAAATTACAGCGATTGGTAGACCTAAACTCTTCGGCACTATCATCTTAGCCATCTTTCTAGTTCTTTTGCAAAATACTACATAATTTGCTCTTATGACCATATTCATGGCAGTAATTACATTTTAGTTTATGGTCGTAGCTACAATTTGAGAGAGAGAGAGAGAGAGAGAGAGAGAGAGAGAGAGAGAGAGAGAGAGAGAGAGAGAGAGAGAGAGAGAGGTAATGTTGTAAGAGTCTTCCTAAATCAGCTTCTGGAACAATGTCTTCAGAAAAAAATTAAACTGAAGAAACAAAAAATAGAGAATGAGAGAAATAGAGAGACAGAGGGAGACCGAGGAGGAAGAGGCGGTCTGGCTGGGACTGTTCCAGAATCATCTGCTGGAACAATGTCTTCAGAAGGAAGGAGACTGAGAATAAGAAGAATAGAGAGAAAAAGTGAGGGAAGGAAAGGGAGATGGGGAGGGGGAGGGAGAGTGGCTTTCTGAGGGAAAAAGAAAGAGGAGAAGAATAGAAAGAGAAAGAGAGAAAGGGGAAGGGAGAGACCGGGGATGAAGAGGGAGTGTCTTTGAGTTTCCCAGAAACAGCTTCCGGATCAATGTCTTCAGAGGGAAGAAGAGGGAGAAGGAGAAGAATAGAGAGAGAGAGAGAGAGAGAGAGAGAGAGAGAGAGAGAGAGAGAGAGAGAGAGAGAGAGAGAGAGAGAGAGAGAAGAAAAAAAATGGGAAAAAGGAGAGAGATACCAGGGAGGAAGAGGGAGTGTGGATGGAATGTCCCAGAATTAGCTTCTGGAATAATGTCTTCTGAGGGAATAAGAAGAAGAAAAAGGCGAAGAATAGAGAAAGAGAATAAGAGGAGAGAGACACTGTGGAGGAAAATAAAGTGTGGCTGGGAGTTTTCCAAAATCAGCTTCCGGAACAATATCCTCAGAGGGAAGGAAAAGGAAAAGAAGGAGAAGAATAGAGAGAGAAAGAGTGAGATGGAGAGAGAGACCAAGGAAGGAAAGGGAGTATGAATGGGATTATGTTCTAGAATCAACTTATAGAACACTGTCTTCAGAGTGGAAAAGAAACAGACGAAAGAGAAATATAGAGAAAAAAGAGAGAAAGCTGTAGAGAGAGAGACTGGCGAGGAAGAGGGAGTATGGTTGGGATTGTGTTCCAGAATCAGCTTATAGAGCAATGTCTTCAGAAGAAAGAAGAAGAAGCAGGAGAAAAATAGAGAGAGAAAGTGAGAGGAGGGGATATAGACAGGGCAGGGGGAGAGAGCGTGGCTGGGATTTTGTTTGAGAATCAGCTTTTAGAACAATCTCTGCAGAGGGAAGATGAAGGAGAAGAACGAGAAGAATAGAGTGAGAAAGAATGAAAAGGAGAGAGAGACCGGGGAGGGAAACGGAGTGTGGCTGAGATTGTGTTCCAGAATCAGCTTCTAGAACAATGTTTTCAGAGGGAAGGAGAGAGTAGCATGAGAAGAATAGAGAGAGAAAGTGAGAGAAGGAGAGATATATTAGTGTGCTACTGTTATTAACACACATTGAGTATGTGTTGTTTGAGATGTTGAGTCTTGAAATAAAATCCAGCATTGTAACTTTAAAATGGTTTATTCTCTAAAAACAACAGTGTTAAACATCTCCATCACAGGAGTGTAGCTGGTTTGGTCGGATGACCAATTCAGGTGAAGTATAGATATGAACTGCTTAAATTATCGATATCACAGATATCGTATGTTTAGTTGTCTCAGCATTTAAACACAATATGTAAACTTTACATTCGTCTAGGAAGACACCTGCATCCGGTGACGACACAATCTTTCACACGGTATGAATTTGTGTTGATGCTTCAGAAAAATGTTACATTGCTGAGGGATGCAAAATACATCCTGTTATGATTTTATCTGACTACATCAAATCTCACGCTAGCATCTTCATCCACAATGACATATTACGTCATGTGTTTTAAACATGTAATAACTAACTATTATATTAGCTCGGCCAGCTATCTCAGTTTTTTTTCTAAAAATTTAACAACACGCCAAAATATGTTTACTAGGTGTGACTGGATATATGTATTATTCTTTGTTTAACTTTAGCCATAAGCAAATGAGGACGAATGTCCAAATAGGCACTTAAAAAAAAAAAAACAATAACAATAATGCATATGAAAAGATATTACCAAAGCAAAGATAAAAAATGTATGATAAATACAGATCACATATATGGTACATTGTTAGCAAATGATTATATGGTACCAAAAAAAAAATACTGATATACATATGATTCGGTAACTTGTTAAAGAATAATTGTTACCTTTGTCAGAAACATAGATTAACACAATACGGTAATTAATAAAAATATTTGTTACCTTGGTAAAGATTCAATTTTAGTGCACAAACACGAATTCATGGTACGTACAAGTACCACGGTTTCGTACATATATATATATATAATTATATATAGGGCTGATATATTTTATTATATGCCCATAGATTCTGTTATTTTTTTTTCTCTTTTCTTTTAACATTCCGGCTTATATATTCTATTAGATGCCGAGAGAAAAAAATTATTTATTTTTTTTTAAATGTTTTTTAAATGTATTTTTAACAATGCAAATGTTCTATAATTTCTTCAATTACATATTACTAGCGTACTAACTGCTTTTCGTACACACACTATTTCCAGACCATTTTACTCCTTTAGCCAATGAGGTGGCCACTTCAAACGGCTTTAAACTGAATTAAATAAGGAGTTTTGTCTGGACATGGCGAAACGTTCTGTTTTAGCTGCCAACTGTTCCGTAACCTACGCCAAACAAGGATGTTCACGGCGATAAATATCATCACCGTCACACTTAATCCTGCTAGTAGTATGGGGTGAAGAAATTCCTTATAAGTCGGCGACAGGTGGTCCATCTCGGTCAATTTCATCAACCGCTTGGCTACCTGTTTGTTGTATGGGAGAGGTAGTGATGGCATTGTAGACGTCCACGTGAAGTTTGCGAAGTAGGCTCGTTCTCTGATGATAGTCCTTACCCCGGTCACCATGGAATTAGGGGAAGTCCCAATACAACCATCTGCTGCAACAAAGATGTTTGCAAAGGACGTGGATCCGTCCGGGCATGATACATTGAAGCCGGACTTGTCGTATCGTATCCACGAGCCATTGTTCAGTCTGCAATTGAACTCATTATTGTCAAAGGGATAAAGCTTATCCAGACAATTTTCACTTGCATGGGAGAGAGCACCGTCTAGCACTATACCTAACTCGCATGAATCCATTAAGTTTTTATGGAATTCAAATGAGTCAGCTGTACATATTTTTCTATCTATTGCGACTGAACAGTGAGTTAATTGATTTAAGTCTTTAATGACCGTATATGTTTCCTTGTCTGGGGAAATCAATAAGTGTCCTGTCAAACTGGATATTACTGGGTTTGAGTGATTCGTCATGAAAGTCGGAAATGGTGATATCCTGTAGGATTGCCAGGCATCAGAAGAATCAAAGGGAAATGTAATCATAATCTTGTTATTTTCAACGCTTACTGTAATTAGGCTGTAATAAAATTCTAACCTACGTTCGCCTAACAAAGGAACATAACCTAGTTTATCCCTTCCGTTCTCCAGAACTAACTTTAAGTATTCTATAGGCAACAAATGGGGCGACAGTACACCTTTAGTTGCTAACGTGATAGCTTCTACATAATCCTTGGATTTCTCAATGAAATGTGCAATTCTGTTATGTATGTGATCTATCTTTGAATCATAATACGTTAACGTTGCCAACAAATGCTGTACTTCCATAATCGGACTGATATTACTGGAATGTTCATTTACTAAATCCATAATTTGATTGATTGAAGCTAACTGATTTCTTAGTTCTGACATAATCAATTCATCTTCATGAGTCAAGAACTCAATTTTCTTATTTTGATTACTAATCTTAAGATGATTGGAAATTCCTAAACCTAAACTTGCAATAGACCCAAAGATGTTTAATGCAGCAAAAATAAACGGATTTCGTCTTTCTTTATGTTCGTGTCCTACAGTCCACATCAAAAGGTCACAAGCCTTTGCAAGTCATCAGATAGCATCTCTGCAACTTTTAGTGTCGATCCAAGCGAACTCTCTGTAGTCAAATGAAAATGTCTTCTATGCAACTCATCTAATGAGACAGCAAACCTTGAGATGGCGCTTTTTAAGCTAGTGACATCATTCTCTGGAAGAAAAAATTGCTTGCATATTCACTTCGACAACTACGTTGCTTGATGTAATAAAAACATCTTCTTGTCTTTCAACTATAGTGCCATATTTAAAATCTATACTTTTAGTTTTAGAGCTCGTCCCACACGAGAAAAATGTCTGAGCGAACAATATCACTCCCAACAACAAAAAATTCATCTTGGAAACCTGTAACGAGAAAAATATATGTAATTACTCCTGTATTAAGAAGAAAACTTTTAATCACACAAATAAAAATTTTTCCCTCACTTCTTTCCCTCTTTTTATTTTATTTTTTTTTTCTTATGTGAGCCAATGGTACTATTCTCTCATCCATGGGATGGGATACGTTTCGAACTCTAAACCTATTGGCCGTTAATGTTTCCAAAATGTTAAATGGGCCTTCAAACTTAGGTGTTAGTTTATAATTGAGTCCTTTACGTACATTTATCTGTATATATACATTATCACCCACGGTATATGTTTTAGTTGGCTTCACTATTTTATCATGATTCCTTTTCATTATGATTTGTGATTCTTCTAAATTCTCACGAAGGATATCATATCGACTTTTGCTTGCATTTATACATTCTTTTAAAGGATTTGATAGATTAGTTGTAGGCGTTAATACATGGAAAGGCGTTCTAATGGGGTACCATACAATGCTTCATGCGGTGACATTTTAATTGATATATGATATGAATGATTCAGAGTACTCAGTGCCGCAGGTATTGCAATATCCCAGTTGGGGTCTGATCCCCCTAGTGTTACTCTTAATATATTTAAAACCTTCCTATTTGCTCTTTCCACTAGCCCATTCGACTCTGGGTGATATATCATGGTATTTATTTTCTTTATGCTAAGGAATTCACACAATGAGGTAAGAAAGTGATTATTAAATTCACCACCCGAGTCTGAGATTATCATGTGTGGAATTCCATGTTTACAAATGTAACACTCGTAAAACTTCCTAGCGCATTCAATCCCAGTTTTAGTTTTAAGCGCTATTAGTTCTGTATATCGAGTTAAACCATCTATGATTACTAAAAGGTGCTTATTTCCTCTGTCTGACTCGTAAAATCCTGTTAACAAATCTAAATGTATTCTTTCAAAGGGTTGATTGGGCACGGGATAAGCCCCTAGGCTGACAGGTGTTTTCGTATGACCTTTGTTTTCCTGACATGTGCGACAATTAGCTATGTGTCTTTTTATATCTGTAAGCATCGTATGCCAATAAAACAATGATTTGGCTTTCTGTGACATTAATGAGAACCCCAGGTGTCCATGTAATGGATTTGCATGCAACCAATTCAGGACAGTGGAAATAAGTGAGATTGGTACTACTACCTGGTCGTTAGTTACATATGTTGTATTGCGGGTTTTCCTTGTAACAGTCCTACACAGAATATTATCTTTGATTATATAATTCTGCTGCTTATACTTTATATATCCCTTTTCCTTATGATTGCCTTTCAAAGCATTTATAATTGTTTCTATTTTCTGATCTTTTCTTTGCTCAGTCTGTAATAATTCAGCGCTCCAGCCTAAATCTTCTTGTTCAGATATCGTTTTAACAATAGGCATGGATGTTGATATATCTATTAATTCAGCTAAAGGCTCCGTACAAGATGACACGGGGTTGCGTGATAATGCATCCGCAATGATATTTGCTTTCCCAGGTAAATACCTGATTCTTGCACCAAAATCTTGAATGATCAAATGCCACCGAGTTCGTTTAGGGCTGTGGTTGAAGCCTTTAAAGAACTCGGTTAGTGGTTTATGGTCAGTAAGAACCTTAACGGGATAACCGTAAATTATGAACTTAAAATGCACTAGTGAATTAACAATAGCTAGCCCTTCCTAGTATATTACTGCATACTTACTTTCGGAAGTTCTCAATTTTCAAGAATAAAAAGCTATTGGGAAAAATTGTTTATCATATTGCTGAAGCAATACCCCTCCTACTCCTAAGTCTGAGGCGTCTGTTGCAATGAAGAATTCCTTACCGAAGTCAGGAAATTTTAAGATAGGAGAACTACACAGTTCATCTTTCAAGGTATTAAACGCCTGTTGATGATGCTCAGACCATATGAAATCTACGCCCTTCTTCGTAGGATCAGTTAAAGGAGCGGCTATTATTGAATAGTTGCGTATAAAACGCCTGTAATATCCACTACAACCCAGAAATTGCTGTATTCCCTTGACATTAGTAGGTATGGGAAAATTACGTATAGCCGACACCTTATCATGGACTACTTTAAGACCTTGGCTTGACACCATGAAACCCAAATATATTAATTCTGATTTGAAAAATTCACACTTACTAATCTTTACCCTTAAGTTATGTTGTCTTAATCTCTGTAATACTAGTTCTAACTTACGTAGATGTTCTTCTAAGGTGTTGGAAAAGATTACAAGATCGTCCATATAGGCATGCAATATATCCCCTAACAAGTCTCCAAACACTATGTTAATCATTCTTGTAAATGTTATAGGAGCACAACGTAAACCAAAAGGCATCCGTAAAAATTCATAATGTCCCCTGGCTGTGCTGAAGGCTGTGTATGGGATACTATCTTCTTCTATTGATATCTGGTGAAAGCCTTTAAGTAAGTCCAAACTGGTAAAATATTTATTCTGACCTAACAGACAAAATATCGTCAGTACATGGCACTGGGAATCGATCAGGGATTGTCTCCTCGTTTAGACGACGGAAGTCTACGCAGATACGCCATGTTCGATCTTTTTTCGGTACAACTATTAATGGAAAATTATAAGGGCTGTTTGATTTCCTAATGACTCCTTCTTCTAACATTTTACCTACTTAATCATTTATTTCATTCTGGAATTTCATAGGGAGTCTGTACGAGGGTACATAGATAATTTTCTGCTTGTCCTTTAACCTTATTTGATGCTCGATCACATCTGTTTTTCCTAAGGATCCATCCGTAGTGGAAAAAACATCATGATATTTAGTTAAAAGTCCAAAAATTTTCTGCTGAATTTCTTCGTCTTGAATGTCTTTATTGATTATATTTTTAATAGATTGCAAAAGGGATTCATCCACAACTGATTGAGAGTGATTGATTTCAGCAACGGTAAGAATACGATGCTTATAAACTTCTACATCCAAGATATGTTGATTTTTTTGAATTACTAAAGTGTTATTTAAATGATTACAGACTTCAATATTACATTGTTGATGTGAGCCTACTGTATAAATACCTTGTGTGACAGACAATCCGTTAGTTTTCAAAGTGTCGGAAAGGATTAATATTTCAGATCCCGGTAATGTTTTCTTCATTTCCACTATTAAATTCGAAGGTACGTTTGGCTCGATAGATTGCATGAACGAGAATTCTGCTGGGTCGCGTATATTATTTCTTTATTGGTGAGACAAGTTATTGGTTCTTCAACGAACGTTACGGTTACATTTGTCGTCTCCTTTTTATCCAAAACTGATTTTAAGGTATAAGAAGACTTATAGAATTTCCCTTTGATATACACGCCGTGCTTGGCAGGGGCTAAGATAGTGTTTTGATTTCCCATAGATGGGTATCCTATAATTACAGCTGGATACATATCAATGTTTTGTACAACCACAAATGTATCGGCAAATGTGCGTTTACCGACTTTGAATTGAACTTGAGTTATGCCTATGACATTTAATCCATTATTTCCTATACCCGAGAGACTAACTCCGGATTTTTCTATCGGAAAGTTCGAAAACAACAAATGATGTGTCCTCAAATCCATGATATTACGTGGACTACCATAGCCAAAAAATAACGTAAAGAATTTGTGTTCTAAATTTACTGCATATAAGGTTGGTCGTAACTCATTTTGGCTTATTATTGTATGAATTCGTTGCAAATCTACGGGAGCATGCACTGTTTTACTTAATTCGGCCGTGTGTTTCATAGGAAAATCTATTGCCTCAAAATGATCTGATAAAACATTAAATTGATTATTCAATACTATTGATGTTGACATGAATGACCTTGACCCAACATCACTCTCTTCCCCACTGGAGTTAATTATGTGGTATTTGCTTTGCTCTACACATTCTGAAAATTAGTCTGACCTTGCGAGGTCTGGTTAGACGTCCCAGACTCAGCGATATTCGAAGAAGTGTTTGTTTGTTTCGGACTCTGAACTACATTGACATTTGGCTGTTTCTTCTTATTGTTAAAATGAGGATATTTCTTTTTATTTCCATATGGAACTGACTGTGGAATTGACTGTGTATTTCTGGGATTCTGTTGTGTCTTACGCGAGTAACACTGACTGTACGAATGAGTCGAACTATTATGTACCGAACAGAATTTCGTTCTGCAGTCCGCGATTAAGTGGCCTTGACGTTTGCAATTATAACACGTCATTCCCGCTACTTGACTATTATTAACTATGTTCACTTGTTGTGGCTTTGTTCCATTCTTTGCAAAAACTTGAGTTAACACGGGATCGAGGTCTGGACACTTAGCCATGTGTTTCTTTATTTGTTTATATACATCCAATTCCGTACTTGCAGGCGTTAACTTTTTATCAAAACACCGCACTAAAGCTTCAGGCAACATAAGTGTCATGCAAGTTAAATACATTAATCGTAAAAAATCTTTCACGGAGATGTTATCTCTAGTAACCCAAGTGGAATTACCTAAAATATCCTGATATACATTAAGCCTATCAGCTATGAGAGCTGCTCTCTCAATAACATTAAGCCGATTCATAGTGGCTTGATTAAGTGTATTTCTTAACGTTAATACTACATCCAAGGCTTCTTCACCCCCATAGACCGCGCGTAACCTAACTTTGAAATCATCCCAGGTAACTGCTTCTTGAAATGAAACACCTCTTAAATACGCACTCGCATCCCCCTTAGAAAACTCTATAAAACTTTTAGCTTCTTGTAATTGTACAAAAGGGTCTACGATTTGTTTGGCATTTAAATGGGCATCGACGGATGAAATCCATGACTCCACATTTTGAGGCAAGAACCCATTAACCCGACCCTGAAAAGGAAGGATTGCAGACCTGGCATTTACAAGCGTCACAATCGGGAGAGGATTAATCTGTCCTACGCCACTAGGTCCAGGGGTGGGGCTCACAGGGGGCGTCATGACTGCTGTATTTCTTTTCCTATCTCTTCGACCCCTTGCAATTCTATCAAAATATCTATATGAATACAGACGTCCACTGCGTAAACGCATAAGCTCCCACTGACAAAAATTATAATAAAATTCCCCAAAACAATGCTACTAATCCCAAGACATTTCCCGAGAATTTCTGAAAGAAAACGGAACACAAAGATATTTTCCGAGAAATTCTGAAAGAAAAAGGAATTAGCACAAAGAGAGAAAAAATTCTTGATGAGAATTCGGAGTTGAACACAGTTTCCTTTAATGAAAGGAAAAAAAAGATTAGCGAACCACTCACCCCAGTAATAATCGACTAACGACTCGTGATACTAACACTTCACTGCCCAAACTGAAATGAATTTGAAAATTGTACTTAGCTTTTATATGGTTCTGTGTGATGTCACATCCTCTCACTCTCTTGATGTTTGGGTGAATGTTTCGTCTGAGTTTCCGTTGAATGTAGTGCTTCCTGGATATGTTTTGTAAGCGTTGAACGTCAGTTCTTGGGTTTCCTAGGATGTTGATTGAAGATCCAGTTCATCAGTTTGTATGTATAACATTCATCAAATGTATTAGTCTGCGATGGACTATGATAATTAGTCAAAATTGTAGATTCATTAACGTTGATTTCTTGAAGATCTTTCTCTGGTTTTTACAGCTTTATTTTTGATTTCTTGAAGATCTTCCTCTAATTCTTAGAGTCTTATTATTAATTCCTTGAAGATATTTCTCTGATTATTAGAGTTTTAGCGCTGCCACCATTTATTAGTGTGCTACTGTTATTAACACACATTGAGTATGTGTTGTTTGAGATGTTGAGTCTTGAAATAAAGTCCAGCATTGTAACTTTTAAAATGGTTTATTCTCTAAAAACAACAGTGTTGAACATCGCCATCACAGGAGTGTAGCTGGTTTGGTCGGATGACCAATTCAGGTGAAGTATAGATATGAACTGCCTAAATTATCAATATCACAGATATCGTATGTTTAGTTGTCTCAGCATTTAAACACAATATGTAAACTTTACATTCATCTAGGAAGACACCTGCATCCGGTGACAACACAATCTTTCACACGGTATGCATTTGTGTTGATGCTTCAGAAAAATGTTACATTGCTGAGGGATGCAAAATACATCCTGTTATGATTTTATCTGACTACAGCAAATCTCACGCTACCATCTTCATCCACAATGAAGGGGGGGGGGGGGAAAGAGGGAGTGAGGTTAGGATGCTTTCCAGAATGAGCTTATAGATCAATATCATCAGAGCGAATGAGAAGGAGAAGAATAGAGAGAGAAAGAGTGAAATAGGGAGAGAGAAACTTAGGAAGAGGAGGTGATGTGTCTGAAATTGTTCCAGAATCAGCTTCATGAACATTGTCACAGAGAGAAGGAGAAGGAGAATAAGAAGAAGAAAATAGAGAGCAAATGAAAGAAGAAGAGAGAGACCAGGAAAGGAGAGAGAGAGCGTGGCTTGGATTGTTTTCCACGATCATCTTCTGGAACAATCTCCTCAAACGAAAAGAAAGGAGAAAGAGAAGGATAAGGAGAGTGACACCTGGGAAAGAGAGGGAGTAGGCCTGGGATTGTGATCCACAATCAGCTCCTAGAAGAATGTTTTCAGAGGAAAAAAAAGGAGAAGGAGAATTATAAAGAGAGAAAGTGGGGGAAGAAGAGAGACTGGGGAGGGAGAGAAAGTGTGGCAGGGATTGTATTCCAGAATTAGCTTCTATATAATTGTCTTTAGCGGGAAGAAGGAGAAGAAGGATGATATTAGAGAGAGAAAATGAGAGGAGAGAGAGAAAGAGGTTATAAATTGAGTATGGCTGGGATTGTGTTTCCAGAATCAGCTTGTAGAATAGGATCATCAGAGGGAAGAAGAAGGAGAAGAAGGAAAACAATAGAGAGAGAAAGAAAGATGGAGAGAGAGACCGGGTAGGGAAAGGGAGTGTGGCTGAGATTGTGTTCCAGAATCAGCTTCTAGAACAATGTTTTCAGAGGGAAGGAGAGAGTAGCATGAGGAGAATAGAGAGGTAAAGTGAGAGAAGGAGAGATACACTGGGAAGGGGGCGGGAAAGGGAGTGAGGTTAGGATGCTCTCCAGAATGAGCTTATAGAACAATATCCTCAGAGGGAATGAGAAGGAGAAGAATAGAGAGAGAAAGAGAGAAAAAGGGAGAGAGAAACTTACGAAGAGAAGGGAATGTGTCTGAAAGTGTTCCAGATTCAGCTTCATGAACAATACCATTAGAAAGAAGGAGGAGAATAAGACGAAGAAAATAGAGAGCAAATGAAAGAAGAAGAGAGAGACCAGGAAGGGAGAGAGAGATCGTGGCTTGGGTTGTTTTCCACGATCATCTTCTGGAACAATGTCCTCAAATGAAAAAAAAAGGATCAAGAAGAGAAGGATAGGGAGAGTGAGACCTGGGAAAGAGAGGGAGTGGCCTGGGATTGTGATCCACAATCAGCTTCAAGAAGAATGTCTTCAGAGGGAAGAAAAAGGAGAAGGAGAATTATAGAGAGAGAAAGTGGGGGAAGAAGAGAGAGACCGGGGAGGGAGAGGGAGTGTGGCAGGGATTGTATTCCAGAATTAGCTTCTATATCATTGTCTTTAACGGGGAGGAGGAGAAGAATGAGGATATAGAGAGAAAATGAGAGGAGAGAGAGAAAGAGGATGTCAATTGAGTATGGCTGTGATTGTGTTCCAGAATCAGCTTCTAGAATAAGATTATCAGAGGGAAGAAGAAGGAGAAGAAGGAAAAGAATATAGAGAGAAAGAAAGAGGGAGAGAGACCGGAGAAAGAGAAAGAGTTTGGTTGGGAATATTCCAGAATCAGCTTCTCGAGCAATGTTTTCAAGAATAGATAAAACAGAGTGAGAGACGAGAGAGGAAAAAGTAGTGTGTTTGGAAGTGTTCCAGAATCAGCATCTGGAATAATATCTTCAGAGGGAAGGAGATAGAAATGAATGAGAAGAATAGAGAGAGGAAGTGAGAGAAAGAAAGAGAGACAGGAAGGGAGAGGGATTGTGGTTAGGAGTGTTCCAGAATCAGTTTCTGTAATAATGTCTTTAGAAGAGGGAAGAAGGAAAATAAACAGAAGAATAGAGTAAGAAAGAGAGGAAAAGAGAGAGAAAAACCGATGAGGAACAGGAAGAGTGGCTGGGGGTGTTCCCAAATCAGCTTCTGGAACAATCTCTTCTGAGGGAAAATGAAGGAGAAGAAGGCAAAAGAGAGAAATAGGGAGAGAGAGACCGGGGAGGAATAGGCAGTGTGGCTGAGAGTGTTCTAGTATCAGCTTCTAGAATGATATCTTCAGAGGGAAAAAGAAGGAGAAAAGGCAGAAGAATAGAGAGAGAAAGTGACAAGTAGAATGAGACTGGTGAAGGAGACGAAGTATGGCTGGTATTGTTTTAGAGAATCAACTTTTAACCCTGGATAGGTACGCTCCTCGGACACCCCTTTAAGGGTATACTCGGACGCGAACGACCCCAACGCCAAAAAAAATTCTTGAAAAATCAGTTTTTGCAGTAACCTCCTTTTTTCTTTTGTCAAAAAAAACTTCAATGAATGCTTAAAACAACTGTAAAGATAAATACTACTCATCTGCAGAAAAACTATTTATTATAAATATTTTAAAAAATTAAGTAGAAAAAAAAGACCTGACAAAAAAATTCATAAAAAAAAAGTTTATACATATATACACAAATCCTTTTAGGAATTGATTCTTGAATGTTTAGGACACATCTTGATGTATTTTGGATGAAGTCAGACCCATGGAGGTGAAGATCTGAAATGAGAAAAAAAGGGTAACTTTTTTTGGCCAAAAAAATTTGTCCAAATTTCATGAATTTTTTTGGGTACCCAAATGAAATAGGAAGTGGCTAATTTTTTTAGGGAATAAACATATGTTATCCTAAAATATAAATATGTAAAAAAATCTTCATTATTTTGTAAATTACATTTATATCAGGGGCCATATCTAAAGGTAATTTTTTGAGTACTTAGAAATCTCGTAAAAAAATACATATATTTAATATATAATATGATATTTATGCAGGTAAAAATATACCAAAATATCACAAATTCTATAGGGAACAAGAATATATATAGATAGGGCAGCTTACGCTTCGGATATGTCCACAAAATGGCCGCCAACCACACTGACTCAGACTCCCTAATCTGCCACTTGAAATGTAGGAAGGGTATGTCAATTTCAAGGTGTTATTTACTAATCTAATTATTATTGGATATGCATAAAAATTGTATGGTGGGTTGCTGGATGATTGTCGATTATTTTACGACTATAAAATTAAAATTCTGACCCAAAAAAAATTTTTTGAAGGGAAATAAAATCGAAAAAAAAAATGTAAAACAATATAATATTTTAGCTAAAAAAATTTGATGATATTCAATCAAAAAAGAAGTAAACAAAATTTTCCGACAAATAAACATCTAGAGGAATCATTACTCTGTGATAGTTCCTTAGTATGTAGTAATTTTGAAAGAATTGGGAAAAAACGAAAAAATGGCAATCACCGGAAAATCGAACACATACCTATATATACGCCATATCTGGCTAAAAAAAAGATAGGCATGGGTAGCCTGATCATCTAGAAACACTTTCCAACACTGTAAAAATATAAGTTTTGCGTCACTACTTGCCAATTCCTTACGGTAACATGACTAAGCAAAAAAATGCAAAACAAATAAAAAGGGGCACTCGCGGAAAAATGGCTAACATTCTAATATACGGCATTTCAGAAAAAAAAAAATTCAGCCACGTGCTAGGCAAACCATCAAGGCACATTTTCCGACAAATAAACATCTAAATGAATCATTACTCTGTGATAGTTCCTTAGTACGTAGTAATTTTGAAAGAAATGGGAAAAAATGGCAATCACAGGAAAATCGAACACATACCTATATATACGCCATATCTGGCTAACAAAAAAGATAGGCATGGGTAGCCAGATCATCTAGAAACACTTTCCAACACTATAAAATTATAAGTTTTGCGACACTACTTGCCAATTCCTTACGGTAACATGACTAAGCAAAAAAATGCAAAACAAATAAAAAGGGGCACTTGTGGAAAAATGGCCATTCTAATATACGGCATTTCAGAAAAAAAAAATTTCAGCCACGTGCTAGGCAAACCATCAAGGCACATTTTCCGACAAATAAACATATAAATGAATCATTACTCTGTGATAGTTCCTTAGTACGTAGTAATTTTGAAAGAAATGGGAAAAAACGAAAAAATGGCAATCACAGGAAAATCGAACACATACTTATATATACGACATATCTGGCTAAAAAAAAAATAGGCATGGGTAGCCAGATCATCTAGAAACACTTTCCAACACTATAAAAATATAAGTTTTGCGACACTACTTGCCAATTCCTTACGGTAACATGACTAAGCAAAAAAATGTAAAACAAATAAAAAGGGGCACTCGCGGAAAAATGCCCAACATTCTAATATACTGCATCTCAGATAAAAATAAAGACATGCACGTGTTAGCCCAACCATCAAGGCACACTTTCTAACACATAAACATGAAAAAAAAATCAATAATATACGGCAATTCCTTACTACGTAGTAAATTTTTACAAATATTGAAAAAAAAACAGAAATTGGCACCCGCAGTTAAATACCCAATATACCAATAACTACGTCGTATCTGACAAAAACAAAATCACGCATGGGTAGCCAGATCATCTAGACACACTTTCCAACACTAAAAAAGCAAAAGTTTTACGACACTATTTGGCAATATCATACGGAAAAATGACTTGGCAAAAAAATGAAAAAAAATGAAAAAGGGGCACTCGCGGTAAAATGCCCGACATTCTAATATACGGCATCTCAGATAAAAAAAAAAGACATGCACGTGTTAGCCCAACCATCAAGGCACACTTTCTAACACATAAACATGAAAAAAAAAATGAATAATATACGGCAATTCCTTACTACGTAGTAATTTTTACAAATATTGAAAAAAAACAGAAATTGGTAACCGCAGTTAAATACCCAATATACCAATAACTACGTCGTATCTGACAAAAACAAAGTCACGCATGGGTAGCCAGATCATCTAGACACACTTTCCAACACTAAACAAGCAAAAGTTTTACGACACTATTTGGCAATATCTTACGGAAAAATGACTTGGCAAAAAAATGAAAAAAAATTAAAAAGGGGCACTCGCGGTAAAATGGTCCTCGTGGTGATGAACGATATTTTAACTAAAAAAAAAATCATGCACATGGTAGCCGAACAATCCACCAAGACTTTCCACAACTGATAACCTATACAAGTTGCACCATTCTACGACAATTTCATAATACGTAATAACTTTGATAATTAGGCAAACTACCTTAGAAGGGTAAACTCGGTCGCGCTCGACCCTGACGCGTCTCAGAAATCGGGGAAGGAGTACAGCTACAGCAATGCACATCTGGACACTACTAGAGCGTGTAGGGGAGACACCTCCTGCAGGTCGATCACCCACAAATTCAGTCACGGGGGTGAGTCACGTGAGAAAAACCTGTTTTTTTTTGACGCTCGGGGTCGCGAACGACCCATCGTACCTATCCAGGGTTAAAACAATATCATCGGAGGGAAGGAGGAGAAGAAGGATAAGAATATATACAGTATAGAAAGAGCATAATATGGAAAGAGAAACTTTCGAATAGGAGGGAGTGTGGCTGAGAATGTTCATATAAAAAAAGAAGAAAAAAAAACTTTTAGAACAATGTCTTCAGAGGGAATGAGAAGATTAAGTTAAAGAATAGAGAGAGTAAGTAAGAGACCGGGAAGAGAGAGGGAGTATGACTTTGAAAACAGTTATTAGAATATTGTCTCCAAAGAGAAAGAGAAAGAAAACAAGAAAAAAAACCGAGCCTTACCTTACTTTATTGTCTTATTTTTTGTTTGCGTTTCCCCCAGGTCCCTCAGTGTGAGGCACCTCGTATATCCACCAGAGTGTTACTAATGCATCTTCCGGTGTATTTTGCATCTTCCAGTCTTGGATGGTCTGGGATGCATCTTAGGTATTTATTGAGCTTATTCTTAAACACATCTACGCTCACTCCTGATATGCTTTTTAGATGAGCTGGAAGCACATTAAATAGTCGCTGCATTATCGATGCTGGAGCATAGTGGATTAATGTCCTGTGCGTCTTCCTTAGTTTTCATGGTATATTTTTGGCACTATTAATCTGCCTTGGCTTGCTCTTTCTGATATTTTTAGCTCCATGATGTTTTCAGTAATTCCTTCTATTTGCTTCCATGCTTGTATTATCATGTAGCATTCTCTTCTCCTTTTTAGACTGTATAGTTTTAAAATTTGCAGTCTTTCCCAGTAGTCAAGGTCCTTAACTTCTTCTATTCTAGCAGTATAAGACCTTTGCACACTCTCTATTTGTGCAATATCCTTTTGGTAATGTGGGTACCATATCACATTGCAGTACTTGAGTGTACAACGTACATAAGTTTTGTAAAACATAATCATGTGTTCAGCTTTTCTTGTTTTAAAGTGTCTGAATAACATTCCCATTTTTGCTTTACATTTAGCCAAGAGTGTTGCTATTTGTTCGTTGCATAACATATTCTTATTTAACATTACACCAAGGTCTTTAATTGCTTCCTTGTTTGTGATTGTCTCGTTATTAGGTCCCTTGTATGCATATACCATTCCTTCTCTGTTTCCATAATTCATTGATTCGAATTTATCGGAGTTAAATACCATCCTATTTATCTCCGCCCATTCATATATTTTGTTTAGATCTCTTTGTAGTGAGTTCCTATCTTCATCACAAGTAATTTCTCTACTTATTCTTGTGTCATCGGCGAAACTTCTCACTACAGAGTTTTCAACATCAAAGTCTATGTCTGAGATCATAATAACAAACAGCTGTGCAGCTAATACCGTACCTTGTGGCACGCCAGATATTACCTGAGCTTCATCCGATTTCTTGTCATTTGCAACCACTATCTGTTTTCTGTTTTGCAGGAATTCTTTTACCCATTTTCCTATCTTTCCCACAATATTATGCTTTCTCATTTTTTTCTCTAATATATTATGGTCTACATTGTCAAAGGCTTTTGCAAAATCTAGATAGATCACATCTGTGTCTTTTTCATTTATCATATTTTTGTATATGTTTTCATAGTGTGCTATCAGTTGGGTTTGTGTACTTTTTCCGGGCACAAAACCGTGTTGACCTATATTAAACAAATTATTTTTAACCAAATGATACATTATTTTCTTTTTTATTACCCTCTCATACACTTTCATAATATGGGATGTTAGACTAACAGGTCTATGATTGCCTGCCTCTAGTCTTGATCCACTTTTGAAGATAGGGGTTATATAAGCTAATTTATGTTTAACATATATTTCGTTCATATCTACACTTTGTCTTAGCAGTATTGCAAGCGGCTTCGCGATAGTGTTTGCAGATTTTTTTAACAAAATCGCTGGAACTCCATCTGGTCCGCCTGCTGATCCATTTTTAATTTCGTTTATAGCCTTGACAATATCTGCTTCATTAATATCTATATTTGTTAGATATTCAACATTTTCTTCTCTCATTTCTGTTTCATTATTCTCATTCGCAATTCTTGGCGTGAACTCACTCTTATATTTTTCTGCTAATATGTTGCATATTTCCTTTTTTCCATTCGTTAGCCGTCCTTCAATTCTTAGAGGGCCTATTTTTAACCACCCTTTATTCATCTTTTTCGCATAGGAGTAAAGTACTTTGGGTTTTTTTTTATATTTTGAAGTGTCCTTTCTTCTAAGTCCCTTTTTTTAATTTTCTTTTGACTGTATAATCCTTTGTTCTGCATTTTCTATCGTACATTTTATTTCCATCATTTTCCACAGATTTTTTTCTTATGCAAGATTTTTCTTCCACTTTCTAATTTTCTGAAATAAGATCCTTCTTTCTCTTGGTATGCATGTCTTTTGTTTATTGTTTTTCTTCGGTACATATTTTTCAAAATTTGTTTCCAGTATTTTGTACAGTATGTCCGTATTTACCTGTATATTATCACTTACAAACACATTTTTCCATTCTTTATTCAGTTCTTCATTTATTTCTGACCATTTTATATTCTTACTATAAAAATCATATTTTCCTTATCCTTCCCAACGTTTTGTGCTTTGATTAATTCTGTGATCACTTGCTTTGGAATGGACTAATAATTCTACGATATTATGGTCTGAAATTCCCGTGTTATACACTATTATTTCTTTAACACAATTCCCCTCATTCACAAATACTAGATCTGGGACATTTTCCTTTTTTGTTAGAATGTGGTTTATTTGTTGCATATTATGGTCTAATAGCATATCTTGAACCTTTTCAAATTGCCTCTTATCTTCTGCGCTACTATTACTCTCTTTTTTATATGTATACATACAACCACTTTCTTCTATCCGTTCTTTCCAATCCACAAAAGGAAAGTTAAAGTCTCCTGATAGGAGTATATTCCAGTCTTTATGGTTTTTACATATATCATCTATTTTTTCTATTATTATGTCAAACTCCTTAGTATTTGGGAGTCTGTAAACTACAATATTCACTAGTTTTTCAGATTCAAATTCTACCGCAATTAATTCACATTCTGTGTTGCTGTATTTTTCAAAGACTTTTCCTTGATTTATGTCTCTTCCCTATATTGCGGTTCCCCCTTGATTCCTATTTGTTTTGTCAGATCTATAAGTTTGGAAACCCTTTATCTGGTCATCACTGCCAGTCTCTTGGGAATACCATGTTTCACTTATATTTAATATATCTATTTTTTCAATTTGGGTTAGTTCTTCTATGAACTCTATTTTCCTTTTAGAGATACTCGTGACTAAACCCTGTGCATTCATCACTATTATGGTTTGTGTTTCATCCCCATTATTTAATATTGGTAATAATATGGATTCTCCCATGCTTCCTTCCTGTTCTGATATGATGTTCTTTTCTTCATTTCTCGAAATTCTGCCATTAAAGAATCCAACTTTTCTATTATATTTGCTCTTTCGCCTTCATATTTATTTTTGTGTGTATACCTGCTATTATCCCCATATATGCACCAACCCCTGGCATTATACATGCATTCTTTGTAGTTGGGCTCTAAATGTGCAGATTTGGGTTGAAAGGCCTCATATCTTGGGGCTTTTGGTGCATAGCGCAGTATATACACGGACAGCTTTTTTGTTTCTTTTTTTGTTTAATTTTTGCTTTCATTTTTCTTTTCAGTTTGCTGAGTTTTCTTACTCTCATTCATGGTTGCAGGATGCATATATCGAAATTTTTTGTTGAAAATGCATCCTTTTCCTTCTTTTAGGTTTTTGCATATTTTTGGATGGAGATCTCTGCATTCGTCTCCATATCCGTCTAAATACCCACATTTACCATATATTTCATAATTATGGCATATCTTTGGATTCTTGTAGTAGCATCTTTCGCCAAATCTTCTATTCCCTCTTTTCAGCAAATTGCAAACTATATCTTTTTTTTCTTTTTTTTCTTGTTCTTGCTTTTCCCTAAAAGTATGTACAGTAGGTCCGGGTAGAGTCTCTTGGGTCTATTATTTGTTTCCATCTGACAATTTATTTCTTCATAAGTATGATGTTGGATGGCATCATAATTTATATCAATGATTTCCTCTGCATCCTTTCACATATCCTGTTCATTTTTCTCTTCTTCTTCTTCTTCATCTTCTTCTGCTTCTTCTTCTTCCTCTGCTTTATCTTCAACTATTTGCAGATTTAGTCTCGACTTAATTATATTTTCTATCCAGACTAAGCATGTTGAGCTGAATACCTTTGTGTCTTTTATTTTTTGCTGTATTTCAGCACATGTAGGGTGTGTTGGAACATGGCAGGCATCACATTTTCTAATCAGTTGTTGAGGATTATTAATGGAATACCATATCTTACATGTATTACACCATTTTGGCATTCTTTTTCCCAATGCATACATCAGCATATTCACCATATTGGACTTCTTACTATTTTTTGATGGAATGTGTTGATTGATGTAAACTTTCTTTATAAGTCTCTTTATCACTTGGATCTTCTTTGGAATTTCTTCTATTATTTTGCTGATGCTTTCCGCAGATTTGCTCCAGTTTATTGGATCATATTGTTTCAATATGTTTGCGAATATTTTTCCGTCACACTGGTTGGAGTTACTAGTGACCTCTGTTATCAGACGGTCGAGCTCTTGTTTCGCCAACTCATGGAATTTACTTTTGCTGACTGCAGCGATGTCTCTCCAAGAGTTGCCTGTATTATACGCCATCTTGATCAAATTTTTAGTAATTCACATGATAACTATCCTATGCTAACGTTTTATCACACTTTTCTGCTCTCAAACTAATCACCGACTATTCACGAAAACTTGCAGATATATTGCACTTGATAGCCTTTTGTTATCCGTGTTAAATCAAGATATTTTTAGGGACGCACAAGTGTATTCACTCACCGGCACACAGATACAACTCAGAGAGAGAGAGAGAGAGAGAGAGAGAGAGAGATAGAGAGAGAGAGAGAGAGAGAGAGAGAGAGAGACGACCCAGGATAAAAAAAAGCGTGGCTAAGAGGGTATTAAGGAGACAAATAGTAAAAAGAGATAGAGGGAAAGAGAGTCCAGGGTGGAAGAGGGAGTAGGTTGGGAGGGTGTTCTGGAAGCAGCTATTAGAACATAGTCTTCAGAGAGAAGGAGAACGAGGAGAAGAAAAAAAAATAGAGAGAGAGAGAGAGAGAGAGAGAGAGAGAGAGAGAGAGAGAGAGAGAGAGAGAGAGTATGCCTAGGAGGGTGTTCCGGAAACAGTTTCTGGAACAATGTCTTCAGAGGGAAGGTGAAGGAGGATAAGAGGAAAAATAGTGAAAAAGATAGAAGAAAAGAGAGTCCATGGAGGAAGAGGGAGTAGGTTGGGAGGGTGTTCCGGAAGCAGCCATTAGAACATTGTCTCCAAAGAGAAGGGAAGGAAAAGGAGAATGGGGAGATAAAAATTAAAGAGATAGAAGACGAGAGAGAGACTGTGAGCAAATTTGGGAGTATTGTTGGGAAGGTGTTCTGGAAGCAGCTATTAAAATTTTGAGTTAAAAGAAACGGAGAAGGAGAAAATGGAGAAGAAAAAGAAGAAGAAAACGAAGAAGAAGAAGAAGAAGAAGAAGAGAGAGAGAGAGAGAGAGAGAGAGAGAGAGAGAGAGAGAGAGAGAGAGAGAGAGAGTGACTGGGTAGGTGGCCCGGGCGTAGCTTCTAGTAAAATGTCTTCAACGGGAAGATGGAGAATTAGAAGAAAAATTGTGGAAAAGATAGAAGGCGAGAGTGACCAGGAATGAGAAGGGAGGAGGGGTGGGAGGGTGCTCCTGAATCAGCTTCTGGAACAATATCAACAGAGGGAAGAGAAGGTGAAGAAGGAGAAAAATAGAGGGTGAAAGAGAGAAAGAGGGAGATACACATCTGGGAAGAGGAGGGAGTTTGGCGAATACGGAGAAAAGAGAGAGAGAGAGAGAGAGAGAGAGAGAGAGAGAGAGAGAGAGAGAGAGAGACCCGGTAAAAAGAGGTAATGCTGCTGTAAGGGTAATTTAGGGGCAGTTTTTAGAACAATGCCTTCAGAGGGAAGGAGAAGAAGAAGGAGGCGAAGGAGAAGAAGAAGAAGAAGAAGAAGAAGAAGAAGAAGAGAGAGAGAGAGAGAGAGAGAGAGAGAGAGAGAGAGAGAGAGAGAGAGAGAGAGACCCCGGGGTAGAGTAAGGAGTTTGTCTGGGAGGTCGTGACAGGGGCAGCTTCTAGTACAATGTCCTTAGAAGGAAGGTGAAAGTGAATAATGAGGAAAATAATAAAAGAGATAGACAGAGATAGAGACCGGGGAGGAAGAGGTATTATTGTTGGGAGGGTTTTCCGGAAGCCACTTTTAGAACATTGTCTTCAGAGAGAATGAGAAGAAGAAGGAGATGAATAGAGAAAGAAAGAGAGAGAGAGGGAGAGAGAGACTGGGAAGGGAGAGGGAGTGTGGCTGGAAGTGTGTTCCGGAAGCATGTTTTAGAACAGTCTTCAGAGAGGATAAGGAGAAGAAGAAAAATAGAGATTGAAAGATAGAGAGGGAGAGAGAGACTGGGGAGGAAGAGGGAGCGTGGCTGAGCTTTTTTAACAATGTTTTCGAAGAGAAGAAGAAAGAAGAAGTAGAAGAAAAGAGAAAGAAAGTGAGAGGGGCAGAAAGAGAGACTGAGGAGGAAGAGGGAGTGTTGCTCAGAGTGTGCTCCAGAAGCAGGTTTTATAACAATGTCTTCATGGAGAAGGAGGAGAGAGAGAGAGAGAGAGAGAGAGAGAGAGAGAGAGAGAGACCAGGGAGGAAGAAGGACTGTGGCTGGGATTGTTTTCTAGAATCAACTTCTAGAACAATGACATCAGAGGGAAGGATAAGTAGAATAAGGCGAAGAATAGAGAAAGTGAGTGAAGTATAGAGACACCAGGTAGGGAGAGGGAGTGTCCTCAGGGGGAAGGAGAGGGAGAATAAGGAGAAGAATAGCGAGAAAAATTGAGAGAATGAGAGGTACTAAGAATGATGAGGGAGTGTGGCTGGGATTATGTTCCAGAATCACCTTCTGGAACAATGTCATCAGACGGAACAGAAGAAGAATAGAGAGAAAAAGAGAGAGAGAGGGAAATTGACATATGGTAAATGGAGCTGGAATGGTTCCAAAAAAAAAAGGTCATCAGAGGAGAGGAGAGGGAGAAGGAGAAGAATAGAGAGAGAGAGAGAGAGAGAGAGAGAGAGAGAGAGAGAGAGAGAGATCGGGGAGGAGGAGTGAGTGTGGCAGGGAGTGTCCCAGAATCAGCTTCTAGAACAATGTCTTTAGAGGCAAGGAGAAGGAGAATAATGAGAAGAATAGAGTGAAAAAGAGAGAAAGAAGGAGAGATCCTTGGGAGGGAGAGGTAGTGTGTCTGGGATAGTGTTCCAGATTCAGCTTCTAGAACAATGTGTTTATAGAAAAGGATAAGAAGGATGAAAAATATGGAGAGAAAATGAGAGAGGAAGAGACACCAGGGAGGAAGAGGGAGTGTGACTAGGGGGTTGTTCTGGAAGTATCATCTAGAACAATGTCTTCAGAAAGAGAGAGAGAGAGAGAGAGAGAGAGAGAGAGAGAGAGAGAGAGAGAGGCTAATAGGGTGTTCTGAAAGCCGCTTCTGGAAAAATATCATCGGAGGGAAGAAGGAAAATAATACAGTGAGAAAGAGGGAGGGGGGGGGAGAAAAAACTAGGAAGAAGAGAGAGTGTGTCTTGCGTGTTTGTTCCAGAAGCTGCTTCTAGAACAAGGTCTTCAGAGGGAAAAGGGAGAAGGAGAAGAATAGAGAAAGAAAGGAAAAGAGAAGGATAGAGAGACTGAGGAGGGATATGGTGTGTGGCTGGGAGGGTATTCTAAAAGCAACTTCTAAAACAATATCTTCGGATGGAAAAAGAAGGATAAGAATAGTGAGAGAAAGAGGGAGAGGGAGGGAGATAATGGAGAAGATGAGAGAGTTTTTCTGGTGGGTGTTTTCCCGGAAGCTGCTGCAAAAGAAGAGAGAGAGAGAGAGAGAGAGAGAGAGAGAGAGAGAGAGAGACAGACCGACAGACAGAGAGAGGAAGATGGAGTGTGGATGGGGGGATACTCCAGGAGCAGAATCTGGAACGAAATCTCCCGAGGAAGAAAAGGAGATAAAAAGAAAGAGAAATAGAGAGAGGGGGAGATTGACTAATTATGAGTTATCTGGCATCTGGAGGGAGAAGGAAATGGATACCAGGGAAGAAGAGAGAGTTTGTCTCGCTAGTGTGTTCCGGAAGCTGATTCTAGAACAAAGTCTTCAAAAAGAAGAAGATGGAAAAGAAGGAAAAGAATAGCGAAAGAAAGAGAGGGAGAGAGAGACCGAGGAGGAAGTTGGAGTGTCGGTGGGATTATATTCCAGAAGCAGCTTCTAGAACAATGTCTTAAGAGGGGAGAAGAAGGAAAAGAATAGAAGGAAAAAATCGGGAGAGGGAGATACCGGGGTAGAAGAGAGAGTTTATCTGGCGGGTGTGTTCCGGAAGCGGCTTCTAGAACAAAGTGTTCAGAGGGAGGAATGTGGAGAAGAAGGAAAAGAAGAGAGAGAGAGAGAGAGAGAGAGAGAGAGAGAGAGAGAGAGAGAGAGAGATTGAATGTGGGTGGGAGGATATTCCAGAACCAGTTTCTAGAACAGTATCTTCAGAGTGAAGAAGGAGGAAAATAGAGAGAGAAACAGGGAGAGGGAGAGAGATGCCAGGCAAAAAGATAGGTTTATCTGGCGGGTGTGTTCCTGAGGCTGTTTCTAGAACAAAGTCTTCAGAGGGAAGAAGAGGGAGAAATATAGAAATGGAAAGAGGGATAAGGAGAGGGATACCGGGAAGAGGAGAGAATAAGTCTGGCGATGTTGTTCCGGAAGCTGCTTCAAGAACAATGTCTGGAAAGGGAAGAAGAAGGAGAAAAAGAAATAGAAAAAGATAGAAGGAGAGATAAAGAGAGACCGTAGAGTAAAAGGGGGTGTGGGTGGGAGGGTATTCCAGAAGCAGATTCTAGAATAATGTTTCGAGAGGAAAGAAGAATGAGAAAAATGGAAAGAGAAAGAGGGAGAGGGAGAGAGATACCGGGTAAGAAGAGAGAATACATCTGGCGGGGTTGCTCCGGAAGCTGCTTCTAGAGCAATGTCTGCAAAGGGAAGAGTAAAAAGGTTGAGAAAAATAGAGAAAGAAAGATGGAGAGGTAGAGAAAGACCTGGAAGGAAAAGGAAGTATGAGTGGGAGGTTATTCCAGAATCCTCTTCTAGACCAATGTCTTCAAATGGAAGAGGGAGAAAAATAGAGAGTGGCTGAGGTAAAGAGAGAGAGAGAGAGAGAGAGAGAGAGAGAGAGAGAGAGAAAGAGACGGGGGAAAAGAGGGAGTGTGGCTGGGATGGTATTCCAGTTTCAGCCTTTAGAACAATGTCTTCAGAGTAAAGAAGCAGAAGAAAAAGAAGAATAGAAAAAGAAGAGAGAGAGAGAGAGAGAGAGAGAGAGAGAGAGAGAGAGAGAGAGAGGGGGGGGGAATTTGGCTGGGAGGCTATTCCAGAATCAGGTTCTTGAACAATGCCTTCAGAGGGATGAAGAAAGAGAAGGAGGAGAAGAGAGAGAGAGAGAGAGACTCAGTAAAAAGAGTTAGTGTGGCTGGGAGGGTGTTTCGGAAACAGTTTCTGGAACAAGGTCTTCAGAAGGAAGGAGAAGAAGAATAAGGAAAAGAATTGAGAGAGGAGTGGTGAAATGGAGAGAAAGACCAGGGAAGAAAAAAAAAAGAGTGTGCCTGGGTGGGTGTTCCATGAGCAGCTTTTATAACAATGTATTTAGATGGAGGGAGGAGGAGAATAAATGAAAAATAGGTAAAGACATAGAAGGAGAGAGAGACCGTGGAGGAAGAGGGAATATTGTCGGAGGGTGTTCCGGAAGCAGCTTTTTGAACAATGCCTTCAGAGAGAGGGAGAAGGAGAAGAAGGAGAAAAATAGAGATGGAAAAAGAGAGGGAAAGAGGGAGAAGGGAAACCAGCGATATAGAGGGTATTCCGGAAACAGTTTCTGGAAAATTGTCTTCAGAGGGAAGGAGAAGGAGAATAAGGAAATAAATAGTAAGAGAGATAACAGGAAAGGGAGTCCAGGGAGCAAGAGGGGTTATTGTTGGAGGGGGGGGGGGGCATTCCACGAACAGCTATCACAACATTGTCTTCAGAGAGAAGGAGAAGGAGAACAATGAGGAGTATAGAGAAAGAGAGAGAATGAAAGATGGAGAGAGAGAGAGAGAGAGAGAGAGAGAGAGAGAGACACGGGATAAAGAGGGAGTGTGGCTGTGGGGGTGTTCCAGAAACAGTTTTCTGGAACAATGTCTTCAGAGGGAAGGAGAAGGAGAATAGGGAGTAAAAAGTGAAAGAGACAGAAAGAAAGAGTCTCCAGGGAGGAAGAGGGAATATTGTTGGAAAAGTGTTCCGGAAACACCTATTAGAACATTGTTTCGAAAGAGAGAGAGAGAGAGAGAGAGAGAGAGAGAGAGAGAGAGAGAGAGAGCGTACAACCCAGGTTAAAGCGAGAGTGTGGCTGAGAGGGTGTTCCGGAATCAGTTTCTGGAACATTATCTTCAGAGAGAATGCGAAGGAGAATAAGGAGAAAAATAGTAAAAGAAATAGGAAAGGGAGAAACAGGGAAGGAGGTGGGAGTATTGTTGAGAGGGCATTCCGGAAGCAGCTATTAGAACATTGTCTTCAAAGAGAAGGATAAGGAGAAGAATAGAGAGAGAGAGAGAGAGAGAGAGAGAGAGAGAGAGAGAGAGAGAGAGATCTATGAAAAAGAAGGAGTGTGGCTGGGAGGGTACCCCATGGGCAGCTTCTAGAAAAAAGTCTTCAGTTGGATTTATAGTGGAAGATATAGAAGGGAAACAAACACAGTGAGGAAGAGGGAGTATTATTGAGAGGATGTTCGGGATGCAGCTATTAGAACTTTGTCTCCAAAGAGAATGAGAGGGAGAGAGCAGCCCGGGATAAAGAGGGAGTGTGGCTGGGAGGGTGTTCCGGAAATACTTTCTGGAACAATGTCTTCAAAAGTAAGAAGAAGAAGAATAAAGAAAAGAACAGAGAGAGAAATAGTGAGAGGGTGAGAGGGACTGGTGAAGAAGAAAGAGTGTGGCTGGTAGGGTGTTCCAGGAGCAGCTTTTAGAACAATGTATTTAGAGGGAAGGACAAGGAGAATAATGAGAAAAATAGTTAAATGACTTTTGCCTGTTGGATAGTAAAAGTATAGCCTTTGTGCCTTGGTCTTCCACTGTCTTGGGGTAGAGTTCTCTTGCTTGAGGATACACTAGGGCACACTATTCTGTAGTTTATATACAAAAGTTTTATTTCAGTGTTGATACTGTTATGAACTATTTCATTTTAATTGTTCCATACTTGTCTTGTAGTATATCTATTTCCCTTCCTCACTTGGCTATTTGTCCCTGTTGGAGCCATTGGTTTTTAGCATCGTGCTTTTCCAGGTAGGGTTCTAGCTTAGCTAATAATAATAATAATAAAAATAATAATAATAATAATAATAATAATAATAATAATAATAATAATAATAATAATAATAATCTATGAGTGCGTAAATGCAACAGGAAATTTGGACGGTGCAGGTCGTAATCTCAAAGCACTTGCGACAGTGAATTGAAAAAGCGTAATATATGAGCAGGCAATAGTTAATTGATGCCAAAGAAGAGACTTAGAAATGCTCCCCACTCTCTAAATCGGTGTGTAACTAACTATGAAAAATTTGACAATATAAATATTCCAAGCGGTAGTTAGATGTGTATTAGTTATTGCCTTATTTTATATCGAGTGAATTTTGTAATTTTCATGCTGTAGTTTACCGAGTATGTATATATCAATTTTGTAATATAGAATGTATATACATATATACATATATATATATATATATATATATATATGTATGTATATATATATTGTTTTGTCAAAAAATCATATTCAGGGAATTGCTCACAACTTACATTTTGGCTATTGCAATGGTCATCATAATGACGAGGAACTTGATGAATGTTAATGGTGTTTTTTATCTACTACATTTGAAAAATAACTGTTTTAAGTATTTTTGCGTATTTAATATTGACGAAGTTAATAAACCTTAAAGGATTGAATATCTTTAGACTATATAGCTCAATTCCATGTTCATATCTATATACGTAAGTCTTCTTATCAGACAGACGGTAAGCAATCATTGTTAAGGTCAAAATCATAATATCCTATAAATCTCTTCTGATATGTCCAGCCTTTAAAGACTGATTTTATCAATCTTTTCATGATTTGTTCTGTCACTCTTTAAAAGGAATCCCATATATACTATATATATATATATATATATATACATATATATATACACATACTGTATATATATATATATATATATATATGTATATATATATGTATATATATATATATATATACATACTGTATATATATATATATATATATGTATATATATATATGTATATATATATATTTATATATATATATATATATATATAAATATATATATATATATATATATGTATGTATTTATGTACATATGTACTATATATATATTTTTGTATATATGTATATATATATATATATATATGTGTGTGTGTGTGTGTGTGTATAAATATGTATATATATATATATATATATATAGATATATATATATGTATATATGTATATAATATATATATATATATATATATATTCATATTTGTATATATATATATATATATATGTATATATACATATATAAATATATATCTGTATATATATATATATATATATATATTTATATATATTATATATACATATATACATATATATATATATATATATACATATATATATATAAATAAATATACATATATGTGCATATACATATTTATATATATATATATATATATATATGTATATATATATATATATATATATGTATATATATATATATATATATATTTTTGGGCTCAAGCCATGTCGTCCTGATGGAAGTTCCTATAGGGTAGCTTCCTAGGGTATAATACAACTACGGCGATATTCCCAGAGAATTTACCTTAAGGTACCAGAATTCTAACTCCTGGAGCGAATATCCCTAATGAAAGGGATATCGCGACATATCAGAGGACGTATTCTTGACACGCCACATGGCAATCTGCACCCCAAACAGAGATTACGTATCGAGGGGTCAATTGGCAAGAAATGAAAACGGGAAAGAAAAAGGGGGAGCCGCTCCCAAGGCTCCCTATTCTCCAGTTTCGTAAGCGTGCCTGGCGCCAATCCTGGCGCCATCTGTATTCCATTTTGTGTAGCTTAACAACTCGGTGTTTTTTTCCTGTGTTTCTCGCAAATCTTGGATTTATTCAGCTTTTCATGGCTTCTCCAACTTCGTCGGCCTCTGATAAATTGAGTACCATTTCTTTTATGTATAAAAGGTTGGCTCTTGGTAAATTTTTAAGTGATTAATAGGATTAATCTTTGTTACAAGAGCCGTAGCCTACCGGAGGCGTCATGGACGCTGTCGCTCGCTAGGTATGAGTTTTAGTTAGCCAGAGCGACATTCCCGGTTGTTTTGCTTTAATAAAACTTTAGCTATTTAGCGTTACATAGGATTTCCTTTCGTGCTTTAGTATTATTTTGGCGAAGTATTCGCCAACTCTGGCCTACGCTAGGCCATATAGCCTAGTCGTTTGGTCCTAGTACTTCCTGCATGATTTTGGTTTTTCCGAGTGTATTAAAATTTTATTGAAGCTTTAGGCTGTGTTTTTATACATTTAAGATTATGTTGAATATTTCCAAGATAGTATACGAGTGAGTTTCGGTGATTTAGGTAATCGATTCTCTTGGTGCCTAGGCTAAGTTGCTTATGGAGCGTTAGTATACTTTCTCATACTCCCCGGTTGCTTTCTTTTCTTCGGAGAAGGTATGCAATCCCTTTCCCTCTGTTTAAGCCTTGGGCTTATCCCTAAGTGGTTTATCTGAATTAACTTTCGATAAAACTATACTGGGGTGTTACTGTACCTTCCTGTTCCAGTAAGTCTGGTTTCAGAAAGGGACAGAACAACAGAGTTTTTAGTCTGAGTCTGTGTTTGTCTGGCTTGGGGTAGAGTCTCCCTCGCTGGCCTGACACAGACATAGGAGGCTTAACCTCCTTAGGTCACTACCGAAGGTTTCTGTACGAAATGATTCCTTCTTTTGTGATCTAGCAGACTAGTCCTTGTTGCTGTTCTCGGGGGAGGATAAGATCCTTTCCCCGGGAGTAGCAACACCTTCCTTGCTTTGGTTCTTTGGGAGCTGGCACGTATTGCTGGCCTCCCTCCTTGGATCTCCCTTAGGCTAAGATGAGTTTTTTTGGCTGCGGGTGATCCTTCACTAAAGAAAGGTTGGTAGGACCCTCTTTTGTCCCTTCCCCCTCTATCTCCGTAATGGCCTAGCCATTACAGTACTGTACGTCATTCTACATCTGGACCTAGGATAGGTTAGGATGTGGAATTGACTCAGTCCCTTGCCGGCCGGCAGAGTCTGCCGGCCGGCAAGGGTCTTCTGCTTTGAGTGCTGCCCGGACCTCCCTTGGTCCCTCATCCATGCCTGCCTGTAGAGCCAGACGGCATTGGTCAGGAAGCCTGAATTAGATTCTCCCATTCCTTATATGCACTCTTTCGGATTGCCGGGCTTGGAGGTAGTTTACGCTCTTATCCCGGCATCCATTCTGTTTTCTTCTAGTGCTGTACCCGACCCGGCTGCCGGCCTATGAGGCCGGCAGCCGGGCAGTCGTAGTCCTCTGGTTCTTTTGCTGCCGGCCGGCATCGGTTGTTTACATTATCCGGCCGGCCGGCATCGGTTGTTTACATTTGCCGGCCGGCTAATGTCAGCCCTTGTCTGCCGGTCGCTAGGAGGAGTGGCCGGCAGCCGGGTGCTACCTTGTGTAGCCGACATTGGTTGTTGCCGGCCGGCACAGGCATTTGCACCAGCGTTCTGCCGCCTTATAGCTGTTAAGTAGTATACTTTAAAGCTAGTTATGGTGTGTGCCGGCCGGCACATAACCTCCTATACTGTACCAGTATTCTTCAGTATAACATATACTGTAAGAGGAAAACTATAGTATAAGTTTTGGTACAGCACTGTGTGTTCTAACACTTTTGTGTTGTCTTGCACAGCCCTTTGCTGTTGCCTTACAGATAAGAAAGTGAGTTCTTTCTTGTCCATTATCCAGGTTTTTAAAATCATATCTTAGGTGTGAGCTCCACCTGTTTCCCCTGGAAACTTGGCATTGGTTATTCTAGAAGAGATTAACCATTCGATTTTATTATCTGGAAGGCTGCAGCAATTGGTTGTGAGGGAAACACAAGTGTGTGTCTTTCCTTTCTGAATTGTTCTGCTAAACTGTGCATACTCATGGAAATTTTCTTCTCTTTGCAAGAGGTACGTCCGAAGTGCGGAAGTGCTTTCTGCAACGTCCGCAGTAAGAACCTCTGCGGACATGGATTATGTAGGAGGCACGCAGCATGCGCTGTCTCCAAAGGTGAGCTCCGGTATTGGGACCCCCAGGTATGTACCGTGTGCTCTAACCTGATTACAGTGGAATCAAGGGATATAGAAAGGGGGAAGCTTCGCACCTGGGTAAGGGGCTTCCCGAAGAACACCTCTGGACCTTATCTTCCAAGTGAGATGATGAGGGTTTACCTTTTCCCTAGGGCATCAGCTGATGCAGTGATTCCCCAGCCTCAAGAGGAGATCCCCCTAGTTCAGATCCAGGTGGATGCTGAAGTGGTGGTCGCCGTGCAAGACATCCAGTTGGGCGACATCATGTCAGACGTGTCCGAGCGTCTGGAGGAAGACCTCCTGGCAGGAGGCCAGGATGAAGAATAAGCCCCAGACATCGTAGAGGAAGAAGCCAACGAGGTGTCGGCTGCTCCGGTTCTGATCTCTGAACCTATTCCCTCAACATCGTCCGCTCTCCCAGTAGAGCTGGGACAGGCCCTCTCCTCCATTGTTGGAATGATCCAACAAATGCAGAAGGAGAATATGGAGAAGGCGGCTGCAATGGAACTGCGGATGCAGGAGCTTGCAGCATCACGTGGGCCCCAGAAAAGGCTCAATGTGAAAGACCTTCCCTTGTGCTCAGATGCTAACCCGTGGAGATATGCCGAGCACATGCCGATGACGACTGGGAAGATCGTCATGTCGGATAAGCTGGGTTCAGTTCCCCTTGAGGAAGTGGAATTCTGGCCCAGCAAAGGGTCATATCCGGACTGTTATGTCCGGTTGAGGAAGGAACCAGCTTCAAAGGAGAAGACAGAGCCAAAGGAGGTCATAGTGATGGACCATGCTAAGGCTCAAGCTTTGCTTTCATCTTCGATGAAAGAGAGGGGCTTCACAAACTCAAAAGTTACTGCATTGAGTAAGAAGCTCCCTTCCTTTGTGTCCTCTCCTGCTAGAGCCTTCCCCTTTTTGCAGAAAGGGTTTGCGGCTGTATTAAAAGCAGTCGAGGCTGGCAAGCCTTGCCCCTCCCTGGAGGAGTGTAAACCCTTGTCGCTGGCCCTACCCATGGACCACAAGGACTGGAAGGACGTCCATCTTACCTTCTCAGTCGGGAAGTTGGAGGCTGATATTGCCGGACGTCAGTTCGGTGAGAACCTCCCTAAGCTGTCTGACTTTCTTTTGCGGAGAGAGCTCGAGACAAAAGAAAGACTGGCTGCCTCAATGTCTCTTCAGACCACTCTTGAGACGATGGCAAGTGACCCCAAGGTCCATGAAATTTTCATGGTAGTGGCCAAGATTCATCTGGCCACAGTGACGAAGGATCTTTACAGCTTCGTCAGGGCGAGGAGAGCTTGTAGGGAGTTCGTGTTCACCTCGGCTACGGTGAGGCACGAGCCAAGGAAACTAATCTCCTCCAACATTTGGGGCAAAGACCTTTTCCCTAGCGAGTTGGTCAAAGAAGTTGTGGATAAGGCCGCCATGGAGAATAGAAATCTTCTCCAAAAGTGGGACCTGTCTATCAAGAGAAAGTCTTCCCCGGATGAGGGTCCCCAACCGAAGAGGAAGACTAAAAGGCCTAGGCTACCGTCTCGGCCAGCCAAGCCAGTTGAACAGTAACAGCAACAGCAGTTGCCGATGCCTTCAGTGCCCCAGATGGTGGCACAAACCCCGACCACTTTCCAGTGGGTACCCCAGGCCGTGTCGACACAGTCCACGGTGTTCACCCCAACGTTCGAAGGGCAGTCTACTTCCTTTCGAGCAAAGCCTAGAGGAGCAGCCAGAGGCTCGTCTAGGCGCCCCTCAAGGGGAAGGGGATTCGGGGGCGGTCGCGGTCGGGGAGGCAAGACCTCAGGACGGCAGTCCAAGTGAGATGATGCCGGTAGGAGGGAGACTTCAGAATTTTCGGGATCGGTGGACCTTCGATCCCTGGGCCTACAGCCTACTCAAGAACGGACTGGGCTGGAGCTGGTACAGCACTCCACCCCCGTGCCCTCGGTTTTTTCTAACACTCCACCCCCGTTCTGGAGGAGTACGTTCAAGAACTGTTGGAGAAAAATGTGATCCGAAGGGTGAAGTCCATCAAATTCCAAGGGAGGCTGTTTTGCGTTCCTAAGAAAGACTCGGAAAAGCTCAGAGTCATTCTGGACTTGTCGCCACTCAACATGTTCATAGTGAATTGCAAATTCAAGATGCTAACACTGCAACACATAAGGACCTTACTGCCCAAGAGGGCATATTCCGTCTCCACAGACTTGTCAGACGCCTATTGGCACGTTCCAATCAACCGTCGACTCTCCCCCTACCTAGGGTTCAAGCTACAACGAAGACTATACGCCTTCAGAGCCATGCCATTCGGGCTAAATATAACCCCAAGGATTTTCACGAAGCTTGCGAGCGTAGCTCTCAAACAATTACGCCTAAAGGGAATTCAGGTAGTAGCCTACCTGGACGACTGGCTGGTGTGGGCAGCATCCAAGACAGAATGCTTGCAAGCTTCCAGTCAAGTGATCCAGTTCCTAGAGTATCTAGGCTTCAAGATCAACAGAAAAAAGTCTCGACTTTCTCCATCTCAAAAGTTCCAGTGGCTGGGAATCCACTGGGACTTAATGTCACATCGTTTCTCCATCCCGGCAAAGAAAGGAAGGAGATAGCGGGTTCTGTCAAGAGACTTCTAGATTCCGAAAGGATATCAAGACACGAACAGGAGAGGGTACTGGGCTCTCTCCAGTTTGCTTCGGTGACAGACCCAGTGCTAAGAGCACAGCTAAAGGATGCAACCGGAGTTTGGAGAAGTTATGCATCAAACGCGCGAAAAGATCTGAGAAGACCAGTTCCGCTTCGGCTACGTACTCTTCTCAGGCCTTGGTCCCAAGCCAGACATCTAAAGAAGTCGGTTCTTCTTCAGCCACCTCCTCCGTCGGTGACGATTCACTCAGACATCTTGAAGGAGGGACGGGGAGGTCACTCATCGGAAAAAAGTCCAGGGGACTTGGTCCAAGCTATTCAAGACCTTTCACATAAACTTTCTAGAAGCTATGGCAGTGTTCCTTACTTTAAAGAAAGTCTCCCCGCGTCACTCGATCCACATAAGGTTGGTGATGGACAGTGAGGTAGTTGTGAGATGCTTGAATCGACAAGGATCAAGGTCACCACCTCTCAACCAGGTGATGTTGGCCATCTTCCGATTGGCGGAAAAGAAGAAGTGGTACCTGTCGGCAGTTCACCTTCAAGGAGTCCGCAATGTGACAGCGGACGCTCTATCCAGGTTCACACCGATAGAGTCGGAATGGTCCTTAGACGCAGGATCATTCTCCTTCATTCTGAACAAGTCCCAGAACTGCAGATAGACCTCTTTGCGACGAAAGACAACAAGAAGTTGCCCCTGTACGTGTCCCCGTACGAGGACCCCTTAGCGGAAGCAGTGGATGCGATGTCCCTCGACTGGAACAGATGGTCCAGGATTATCTGTTCCCTCCTCACATCCTTCTGTTGAGGGTCCTCAACAACTGAGATCCTTCAAGGGGGTAGCGGCAATAGTGACCCACAAGTGGTCGAACAGCGTGTGGTTCCCCCTGGCATTGGAACTACGACTGAAGTTTCTACCGCTACCAGATCCAGTTCTGACCCAGCGAGTCCAGGAGTCTTCTGTCTGCGCTTCATTACAGAAAACCCGGATCCTGCAGCTCATGATTTTCTCTCCCTAGCGGTGAGAAAGCGTTTCGGGATTTCGGAAGCCAGCATAGACTTCCTAGAGGAAAATAAGTGCAAATCTATTAGAAGGCAATAAAGTTCTGAAAGCCTACGCTAGGCTCAGACCTTCAGCACCTCCGAAGCCCATTTCATGGTCTTTAGACAAAGTTCTTCATTTCGCTTCTCTGTGGAGCAATGAGGAGGGTGAGTTAATGGATTTGAACCAAATAGTTATTTTCCTATTTCCACTCGCGTCCGGGGCCAGGGTTAGTGAGATTGTAGCCCTCTCGAGAGAGGAAGATCGTGTTCAGTTCCCGGATGGGGGAGAACTGAACCTGTTTCTGGATCCTTTGTTTCTCACCAAGAATGAGTTACCCACCAACAGGTGGGGTCCCTGGAGAATCTGCCCTCTGAAAGGAGATGCATCTCTATGTCCAGTAGAATGCCTAAAGGTCTATCTTCATAGAACTTCAGACTTCTAGGGTGGTCAACTATTCAGGGGAGAAACATCAGGCTCAAATTTATCACTGAATCAACTCAGGGCGAAAATCGCATATTTTATTCGCAGAGCGGATCCTGACAGTACACCCGCAGGTCACGATCCGAGGAAAGTTGCTTCATCCTTAAATTTCCTTAATTGTATGGATTTTGAACATTTCCGTTCATACACTGGCTGGAAGTCTTCCAGAGTGTTCTTTCGCCACTATGCGAAGCAAGTGGAGCAACTAAAGAGTTCTGTGGTAGCAGTGGGTTGCGTCATTAACCCTGCTGTTTAACTCTGCGAGGAACAGGGGTTTTAATTGGGACAATTAATTCCAGGGTGAGTGTGTAGTTACATTCTGTGCTACAAACTAAGTGAGGGCACTGAGGTGCCCACGTTGACTGTTCCACTTCCAAAGGTGAACCTAGCATAAGTACAGACATGTGTGCCGAGCGTTTCTAACGCTAATGTAACTGATTAGTAATACAGACTTTTCTGACCTTCATACCTCGGTATGTTAAAAGTGGCACTAATGTTTTTCTTTCAGATAAACCAGTTTCTGTTTACTATCAGACTTATGCTTAAAGTTTTGGTTATCCTCTTCTTATATATATATATATATATATATATATATATATATATATATATATATATATATATATATATATATATATATATATATATATATATATATATATAGAATTGTTATTAACCTGTCTGTTTATTGTCTATCAAAAAACTTGTTCTTGAGAATCTTGCGTCTCCTTCACCTGTGTCAATTTATTGATATAATTGAGCATTCATTCTATGTATATTTATCTGGGATAATTCTAATAGATTGTTCCTGTATGCAAGCTATGTTGCATTGGTTTATGCTTTCCCTTATCGGGAGGACTCCGTCCCAGAAGGGGACGGTGGCGGTTTTACAAGTTTCCTCCTATGCGGATATAAACCTTTGTCCAATACAAGTATTGTGCGGGGAACTGGTCGATATTTCATATTGACGCAGTGGTTTTTTTCAAACTATGCTTTACTTAATATAAGGTGAGACAACTATATTAGCTTCCCTGGTATTCATACATAGGTATATGTACTCTTCGAGACCTTTCCAGAGTCTAGTAGGACTCTTCCCTGTAGGGGGCAGGAAGCTCTGACATGATTTATGGTTAGTTGAAAAGATGTATAACGGTAACATCTTAGGTCTCTAGGTCTAGTCGACCGGGAAAAATTACCTCCAGGGAGTACGGCACGTTCTGAGAATCCACAGATACAGTAATGCTCTGGTATACTTCCATCAGGACGACATGGCTTGAGCCCAAAAAACGGATTTTGAGCGAAGTGAAAAATCTATTTTTGGGTGAGATGGCTATGTCGTCCTGATGGACCCGCCCTTCCCTTTCTATGAAAGGGCTGTAGGACCCCTCCCTCCATACAGTATCTGTAGCACCTCGTGTACGCTACAAGGAATACAGATGGCGCCAGGATTGGCGGCAGGCACGCTTACGAAACTGTAGAATAGGGAGCCTTGGGAGCGGCTCCCCCTTTTTCTTTCCCATTTTCGTTTCTTGCCAATTGACCCCTCGATACGTAATCTCTGTTTGGCGTGCAGATTGCCATGTGGCGTGTCAGGAATATGTCCTCTGATATGTCGCGATATCCCTTTCATTAGGGATATTTGCTCCAGGAGTTAGAATTCTGGTACCGTAAGGTAAATTCTCTGGGAATATTGCCGTAGTTGTAATATACCCTAGGAAGCTACCCTATAGGAACTTCCATCAGGACGACATGGCCATCTCACCCAAAAATAGATTTCTCGCTTCGCTCAAAATCCGTTATATATATATATATATATATATATATATATATATATATATATATATATATATATATATATATATATATATATATATATATATATATACATATATATATATATATATATATATATATATATATGTATATATATATATATATATATATATATATATATATATATATATATATATATATATATATATATATATATATATATATATATATATATATATATATATATATATATATGTATATATATATATGTGTATATATATATAAATATATATATATATATATATATATATATATATATATATATATATATATATATATATATATATATATATATATATAAATATATATATATATATATATATACACACATACATTGTATATATATATATATATATATATATATATATATATATATATATATATATATATATATATATATATATATATGTGTGTGTGTGTGTGTGTGTGTGTGTGTGTGTGTGTTAGTGTGGTACCGTTATAAAAAACATTAGTTTTCCAATCAAATGTCTCTTCAATGTGGTGTAATGTTTAGACTTGGCAGGTTACTTCTTCTGAATAAGTCTAAGTAAGTTAACTTTGAACCAGTTTATTTCTTTAAAAACAGTTATTAACATCTGCATCACAGGAGTATAGATGGTTTGGTCGGATGACCATTCCGTATGACAGCTTGACCAGAAAGTGACTAAAGTATCCATATTGATGATAACGTCTAATTAGTTATCTCAGCATTTAATGATATATGTAAACACAACATTAATACCGGAAGGTACTTAGATCCAGTGAGAGACAACTCTTTCTCAAAGCTTGTATTGTGTTTACTCTTCATGAAAAATATTACATTGCAATTGATTAGCAGTGTCTTGACTTTCGTATCCTGCTTATGACTGAATTGGCATTCTCACACTCGCCTTTAATTTCTGCATTGAAATTTTAGGTCATAGATTTAAACATGTGATATTACATACAATACATTAGCTCGGTCAGCTACCTTCAATTAATTGATCTCTACTGACAAGTTTAAAATATGTTTACTAGGAGTGTGACTGGATATATATATATATATATATATATATATATATATATATATATATATATATATATATATATATATATATATATATATATATATATATATATATATATATATATATATATATATTATTCATTTTTTAACTTTAGCCATAAACATACGATGAAGGATGAATGTTCAAATAGGTACATTTAAAAAAATTACATACCTAACAGATATTGCCAAATCAAAGAAAAATGCAGGGGAAATACAGATCAGATATATGGTACATTCCTAGCAAATAATTATGTGGTACCAAAAAAAATACTTATGTACATATGATTCAGTAACTTGTAAAGAATAGTTGTCACCTTTGTCAAAAATACAGATTATTATAATATGGTAATTAATAAATAATATCTGTTTCCTTGGTAAAGATATAATTTTAGTGCACAAACACGAATTCCTGGTATGTACACACACCACGGTTTCGTATATGTATATATATATATATATATATATATATATATATATATATATATATATATATATATATATATATATATATATATATATATACATATATATATATATATATATATATATATATATATATATATATATATATATGTATATACATATATATATATATATATATATATATATATATATATATATATATATATATATATATATATATATATATATATATATATATATATATATATAGGGCTTATATATTTTATTAGATGACCAAAAAATGATTTATATTTTGAATGTTTATAAAATATTTTTAAATTTTTTTTTAAAATGTTGTTTAAAATGCAAATGTCCAAGAGTCTCTTCAACTACATATTACTAGCGTACTAACTGCTTTTCGTGCACAACACTTTTCCAAGACAATTGTACTCCTTTGAGCGAATGAAGGGGCCAATTTCAAACAGCTTTAAATTGCAATAAGTAAGGAGTTTTGTCTGGACATGGCAAAACGTTCTGTTTGATCTCCAACTTATTTTTTCTTAACCTACACCAAACAAAGATGTTAACGGCGATAAATATCATCACCGTAACGCTGATTGCTGCTAGTAACACATAGAAACGAAGATCGGCATAAGTCATTGATGGGTGGTCCATCTCAGTTAATTTCATCAACAGCATAGCAACTCGTGCGTTGTATGGGAGAGGTAAAGATGGGATTATAGTTGACCATTTGAAGTTCGCGAAGTAGGCCCGTTCTCTGAAGATAGTGTTGATTCCTCGTACCGTGTAATTCGTGGACGTACCAATGCAACCATCTGCTGCAACGAAGATTTGGGAATAGGACGTGGATCCGTCCGGGCATGATACATTGAAGCCGGACTTGTCGTATCGTATCCACGAGCCGTTGTTCAGTCTGCAATTGAACTCATTATCGTCAAAGGGATAATGTTTTTTCAGACAATTTTCATGTGTATGGGAGAGAGCACTGTTTAGCACTATACCTAACTCGCATGAATCCATTGAGTTTTTATGGAATTCAAAGGAGTCAGCTGTACATATTTCTTTATTCACTGCGTCTGAACAGTGAGTTAATTGATTTAAGTCCTTAATGACCGTATATGTTTCCTTGTCTGGGGAAATCAATACGTGTCCTGTCAAACTGGATATTACTGGGTTTGAGTTATTCGTCATGAAAGTCGGAAATGGTGATATCCTGTAAGATGGCCAGGCATCGGAAGAATCAAAGGGAAATGTAATCATAATCCTGTGATTTTCAAGGCTTACTGTAATTAGGCTGTGATAAAATTCTAACCTACGTGCATCTAACAAAGGAATATAACCTAATTTCTCCCGTCCGTTCTACGCAATTAACGTTAAGTCTCTTATCGGCAACAAATGCGGTGACAGTACACCTTTAGTCGCTAACGTAATAGCTTCCACATAGTCTTTTGATTTCTCAATTAAATGTGCAATTCTATTATGGATATGATCTATTTTTGAATTATAATAAGTTAACGTTGCCAACAAATCTTGTACTTCCATAATCTGACTGATATTACTAGAATGTTCGTTCACCAAACTCATAATTTGATTGATTGAAGCTAATTGATTCCTTAGTTCTGATAAAATCAATTCATTTTCATTAGTCAAAAACTCAATTTTCTTATTTTGATTACTTATCTTAAGACGATTGGAAATCCCTAAGCCAAAACTAGCAACAGACCCAAAGATGTTTAGTGCAGCAAAAATAAACGGGTTACGTTTTTCCAGGTTAGTGTGTCTTACAGTCCACATCAAAAAGTCACGAGCCAAAGATTCTGCCTTGTAAGTCTTATTTTTCAAGTTGTCGGATAGCATCTCTGCAACTTTTAGTGTCGATCCAAGCGAAATCTCTGTATTAAAAGGAAAGTGCCTTCCATGCATTTCATTTAATGTATCAGCAAACCTTGAAATGGCGCTCTTTAAGCTAGTGACGTCATTCTCTGGGAGAAAGATTGCTTGCATGCGTACTTCTATAACTACGTTACTTGATGTAATAAAAACGTCTTCTTGTCTCTCTACTAAAGTGCCATATTTAAAATCTATACTTTTAGTTTTAGAGCTCTTCCCACGCGAGAAAAATGTCTGAGTGAACAATATCACTCTTAACAATAAAAACTTTATCTTAGAAACCTGTAACGAGAAAAATATATGTAATTACTCCTGTATTAAGAAGAAAGAAAAAAATTTTAACATATAAATTTCATAGATAAAAAATAAAGATGAAATTTCCTCACTTCCTTCTCTCTTATTTTAATTTCTTATGTGAGCCAATGGTACAATTCTCTCATCAGTGGGTTGGGATACGTTTTGAACTCTAAATCTATTGGCCGTTAATGTTTCCAAAATGCTAAATGGGCCTTCAAACTTAGGTGTTAGTTTATAATTGAGTCCTTTACGTACATTTACCTGTATGTATACATTATCACCCATGGTATATGTTTTAATTGGCTTCGCTATTTTATAATGATTCCTTTTCATTATGATTTGTGATTCTTCTAAATTCTTTCGAAGGATATCAAAACGACTTTTGCTTGCATTTATACATTCTTTTAAAGGATTTGATAAATTAGTTGTAGGCATTAGTACATGGAAAGGCGCTCTAACTGGGGTACCATACAATGCCTCGTGCGGCAACATTTTAATTGATATATGATATGAGTGATTCAAAGTACTTAGTACCGCAGGTATTGCAATATCCCAGTTGGGGTCTGATCCCCCTAGTGTTAATCTTAATATGTTTAAAACCCTCCTATTCGCTCTTTCCACTAGCCCATTCTACTCTGGGTGATAGATCGTGGTATTGATTTTCTTTATGCTAAGGAATTCACACAATGAGGTAAGAAAGTGCTTATTAGATTCTCCACCCGAGTCTGAGATTATCATGTGTGGAATTCCATGTTTACAAATATAACACTCGTAAAACTTCCTAGCGCATTCAATTGCAGTTTTAGTTTTAAGCGATATCAGTTCTGTATATCGAGTCACAGCATCTACAATTACTAAGAGGTGCTTATTTCCTCTGTCTGACTCGTGAAATCCAGTTAATATATCTAAATGTATCCTGTCAAAGGGTTGATTGGGCATGGGATAAGCCCCTAGGCTGACATGTGTTTTCGTGTGCCCTTTGTTTTCCTGACAAGTGCGACAATTAGCTATGTGTGTTTTTTTTATATCTATAAGCATCGTATGCCAATAAAACAATAAATTTGGCTTCTTGTTACATTATGGAGAACCCCTGGTGTCCATGCAATGGATTTGCATGCAACCAATTTAGGACAGTGGAAATAAGTGAGATTGGTACCACTACCTGGTCGTTAGTCACATGTGGTGTATTGCGGGTTTTCCTTGTCACGGATCTACACAGAATATTGTCTTTGATTATATAATTCTGCTGCGTATACTTTATATATTCACTTTCCTTACGATTTCCTTCCAAAGCATTTATAATTTTTTTCTAATTTCTGATCTTTTCTTTGCTCAGTCTGTAATAATTCAGCGCTCCAGACCAGATCTTTTTGTTCAGATACAGTTTTAACAATAGGCATGAATGTTGATATATCTCTTAATTCAGCTAATAGTTCCATACAAGATGACACAGGGTTGCGTGATAATGCATCAGCAATGATCTTTGCTTTCCCTGGTAAATACCAGGGAAATGCCACCGAGTTCGTTTGGGGCTGTGACAAAAGCCTTTAAAGAAGTCGGTTAGGGGTTTATGATCAGTAAGAACCTTGACGGGATAACTGTATAATATGAACTTAAAATGCACTAGTGAATTAACAATAGCTAGTCCTTCCTTGTCTATTACTGCATAATTACTTTCGGAAGTTCTCAGTTTTTGAGAATAAAAAGATCTCGGGAAAAATTGTTTTTCATATTGCTGAAGCAATACCCCTCCTACTTCTAAGTCTGAGGCGTCTGTTGCAATGAAGAATTCCTTACCGAAGTCAGGACATTTTAAGATAGGAGAACTACACAGTTCATCTTTTAAGGTATTAAACGCCTGTTGATGCTGCTCAGACCATATGAAATCTACGCCCTTCATCGTAAGATCAGTTAGGGGAGCGGCTATTATTGAATAATTGCGTATAAAACGCCTGTAATATCCACTACACCCCAGAAATTGCTGTATTCCCTTCACATTAGTAGGTATCGTAAAGTTACGGATAGCTGACACCTTATCGTGGACTACTTTAAGACCTTGGTTAGACACCGTAAAACCCAAATAGACCAATTCTGTTTTGAAAAATTCCCACTTACTAATCTTTACCCTTAAGTTATGTTGTCTTAGTCTCTGTAGTACTAGTTCTAGTTTACGTAGATGTTCTTCTAAGGTATTGGAAAAGATTACAAGGTCGTCCATATAGGCATGCAATATATCCCCTAGCAGGTCTCCAAACACTATGTTAATCATTCTTGTAAATGTTATGGGAGCACAACGTAAACCAAAGGGCATACGTAAAAATTCATAATGTCCCCTGGCTGTGCTGAAGGCTGTGTATGTAATACTATTTTCTTCTAATGATACCTGGTGAAAGCCTTTAAGTAAATCCAAACTGGTAAAATATTTATTTTGACCTAACAAAGATCAAATATCGTCAGTACATGGCACTGGGAATCGATCAGGGATTGTTTCCTCATTCAAGCGACGGAAATATACGCAGATACGCCATGTACGATCTTTTTTCGGTACAACTATTAATGGAAAATTATAATGACTCCTTCTTCTAGCATTTTACCTACTTCATCCTTTATCTCATTCTGGAATTTCATAGGGAGTCTGTACGAGGGTACATAGATAATTTTCTGCTAGACCTTTAATTAACCTTATTTGATGGTCTATGACATCCGTTTTACCTAAGGATCCATCCGTAGTGGAAAAAAAAATCATGATATTTAGTTGAAAGTCCAAAAACTTTCTGCTGATTATCTTCTTCTTGAATGTCTTTATTGATTTTATTTCTAATAGATTGCAAAAGGGATTCATCCGCAACTGATTGAGAGTGATTGATTTCAGCGACGGTAAGTATACGATGTTTATAAACTTCTACATCCAAGATATGTTGATTTTTGTGAATGACTAAAGTGGTATTTAAATGATTACAGACTTCAATATTACATTGTTGATGTGAGCCTACTGTATAAATAGCTTGTGTGACGGACAATCCGTTAGTTTTCAAAGTGTCGGAAAGGACTATTTCAGATCACGGTAACGTTTTCTTTATTTGCACTATTAAATTAGAAGGTACGTTCGGCTCGATAAATTGCGTGCAAGATGATATTACGGGTGAACGAGAATTCTGTTGGGTCGCGTATATTATTTCTTTATTAGTGAGATAAGTTATTGGTTCTTCAACGTACGTCACTGTTTTATTTGTCGTCTCCTTTTTATCCAAAACTGATTTTAAGGTATTAGAAGACTTATAAAATTTTCCTTTGATATACACGCCGTGCTTGGCAGGGGCTAAGATAATGTTTTGATTTCCCATAGACGGGTATCCTAAAATTACAGCTGGATTCATATCAATGTTTTGTACAACAATATAGGTATCGGCAAAAGTGCGCTTACCGACCTTGTACTGAACATGAGTTACGCCTATGACATTTAATTTATAATTTCTTATATCCGAGAGCCTTACTCCGGACTTCTCTATAAGGAAGTTCGAAAACAACAAATGATGTGTCCTCAAATCCATGATATTACGTGGACTACCAGAGTAAAAAAAATAATGTAAAGGATCGGTGTTCTAAATTTACAGCATATAATGTTGGTCGTAACTCATTTTGACTTACTTTTGTGTGAATTTGTTGCTAATCTACAGGGAGCATGCACTAATTTATTTGATTCGGTCGTGTGTTTCGTAGGAAAATATATTGCCTCACAATGATCTGATAAAACATTAAATGAATTATTAAACACTACTGGTGTTGATTTAAATGACCCAACATCACTCTCTTCCCCACTGCAGTTAATTATGTGGTATTTGCTTTGCTCTGCACATTCTGAAAATTAGTCTGACCTTGCGAGATCTGGTTAGACGGCCCAGGATCAGAGTTATTCGAAGAACTGTTTGTTTGTTTTTGATTCTGAACTCCATTGACGTTTGGCTGTTTCTTCTTATTGAACTGAGGATTTTTCTTTTTATTTCTATATGGAACTGACTGTGGAATTGACTGTGGATTTGACTGTGTATTTCCAGGATTCTGTTGTGTCTTACGCTAGTAGCACTGACTATATGAATGAGTTGAACTATTATGTAACGGACAGAATCTCGTTCTGCAGTCTGCAATCAAGTGACCTTGACGTTTGCAATTACAACACATCATTCCTGCGACTTGACTATTATTAACTACGTTTACTTGTTGTGGCTTTGTTTAATTATTTGCAAAAACTTGTGTAAACATGGGATCAAGATCAGTACACTTAGACATGTGTTTCTTTATCTGTTTATATACGTCCAATTCTGTACTTGCTGGTGTTAACTTTTTATCAAAACACCGCACTAAAGCTTCAGGCAACATAAGTGTCATGCAAGTTAAATACATTAATCGTAAGAAATCTTTCACGGAGATGTTATCTCTAGTAACCCAAGTGGAATTACCTAAAATATCTTGATACTCGTTTAGCCTATCGGCAATGAGAGCTGCTCTCTCTATAACATTAAGCCGAGTCATAGTGGCTTGATTAAGTGTATTTCTTAATGTTAAAACTACATCCAAGGCTTCCTCACCGCCATAGACCGTACGTAGCCTAACTTTGAAATCTTCCCATGTAACTGCCTCTTGAAACGAAACTTCCCTCAAATACGCACTCGCATCTCCTTTAGAAAACTCTATAAAACTTTTAGCTTCTTGTAATTGTACAAATGGGTCTATAATTTGTTTAGCATTTAAATGGGCGTCGACGGAAGAAATCCACGACTCAACATTCTGAGGTAAGAAGCCATTGACTCGACCTTGAAAAGGAAGGATAGCCGATCGGTGCATTAACTAACGTTACAATGGGAGCCGGGATGGGGTTACTCGGGCCGGGGGTGGGGGAAGGGGTTGGGGGGTGGGTTACTTGGACTTACAGGAGGTGTCATGTTGATTTTAACTTGTTTTTTATCTCTTCGATTCCTTGCAATCCTATCAAAATCTCTATATGAATACAGACGTCCACTGCGTAAACG
>NC_090745.1:61519537-61539537 GCF_036898095.1 Palaemon carinicauda | reverse complement strand
CTGACGAAGAAGAAGCCATGGCTGACAAAGGGGAAGGCACTTCTGACGTAAAAGGCACTGCCGACAAAGAAGAAGGCACTGTTGACAAAGAAGAAGGGGCTGCAGACAAAGAAGGCACTGCTGACAAAAGAGGAGGCACTGCAAACGAAGTGGAAGGCGTAGTTCATCAAATGCCAAACAAGCTGATGGTTTGACAGAAATATCTTGAGGAGGATCGGCCATTGGCGCTGGGAAGTTGTTCTCATTTTCCATGTCATAATCGTCCTCACACGTGCTATATACCTCTATTTCGTCATCATCAACCTCTGTATCACATCCAAGGTCATCAGTGCTGAACAATCTCATCAAGATCTCCTCTTCAGAAAGATTTCTGCGTGCCATGATCGAAACGGAAAAAGAGAAAAAAAAACATTACTAATATTGGCTAAATTAAACTATAGATGGTAATCCTACATCCAATATACCATTAGCATCATATTCTCAAATCATCTATCAAAGATCACTACAGGTGTCAAATCATTATTCACAGAAATAAATATATTGTAATCAATATTATAAAACTTGTGAAAATCAATCACAGCCACTTACCAGGTAAACGTGTAGCGTATACGCTACCAGGAAAAACAAAAATTGCGATTTCAAAAAAACAGTGAGAGAGAGGACAATGGCAGTTGTTGCTTCGGCTGGGTGTCTGGTCTAACTAACCGATGCTGGGTAAATTTCCGCCAAACCCAAGCGGCGCAGAAGTGAAAAAGTGGTTTTCCGCATATAGGCGGTAGCATATACGCTACGCGTTTACCTGTCCAAGGTATTGACCTTTTGATAGTGTGCCATCAATGAACTCTGTTATAAGTGACGTATAAAATGTTTTATAAGGTGTTGTGCTGAGAGCTTATTGGTGACAGTATATTTTCATCACAGTGGACACATAAAAGAAAATTACAAACCCAAAATTCGGAAAGGTGAATCCGATCTTAGTTTTGCAACTCGCTTTTTTCGGAATTGTGATTCGTTTGCTACACGGAGTGCCAATCTCCCAGAGTGTGATAAAAATAAGATTGCCCATAAATATTCGCAGATTAGTAAAGCCGTATTTATGTGGATATTTGTTCGATGACAATTGCTTGTTAGCAGACGTAGTGATGGAGATATAAAACATTCTAGACAGTTTGCCAGAAGAAAAAGTGACTAAGAATAACTGCCCCGATTCCAAGAAGGTGATAGCCATGAGAGACACTCACCAACACCCAAAGCGGGAGAGGGAAGAACTTAATCAGTCTGTGAAAAGGGTCTTCAGATGTTGGCAGTGTGGGGGAGAGGGACACCAACGAGTGGAGTGTCCCCCCCAAGGGTTCCCTGCTGTTCTCTTGTTAGGCCTACAGTTATCTACTTTGAGAGTGCCCAGCAAGAAACTGTGGCACATTCACACTAACCCCCGCCCAACAATCGAGGAAAAGGAAACCGAGGAAGGGGGAGACAAAGGAGATCCATCCACCCCCACCCACCTCGCATGACAACAGAGGCAGCAGCCGAGGCAGCTTGGGGAGAGTGACTACAATGGACTCAATGGAGCAGGTGCTGGGACCTCCCTTGGTACCCCTAACCTCGGTCCCGCTGCACTGTGGACAGGAGCAGGGGGCAGCGGTATTGCTAGCAAGGTCGTTGGCATGTGCAATTCATATCCTAATGGGCAGCTAGGAATGTTAGCAGTCAGGATTGACCTACCAGATAAGTGCATTCGAGCGCTGATCAACACAGGAACCAGTGTTTCGCTGATTGATAAAGGATTCTCCTTAAACCCACTACAGTCAGCGGCATCCATCATCCTCAACACGCCAGGAGGAAATAAACTACATGCAAGGCCTATAATGATCGTCAACTTTAAGGTGGGATTTGTGAAGTTTACACATGACTTTTATTGTCTTGCCACCCTAGGAATTCCAGGAATCGAGGCTATACTTTAGTTAGAATTTATTACTAGTAATCAAATATCCAATTGCAGGGAAAAAGATAGAATAACAGTAAAAGCAGGATGGTGCATTTTGCTGATAGAAAGTCATGAGAGAGTATATGCTTGTGCAGGAAAGGAGGGAAAATTAAGTAAGGTAACAGCTGTATCTGAAAGATCAGAAGTATTGCCCCCCCCCCCCCCCCCCCCGGCAACACTTGTGAGCATATTAGTAACCCCGTGTCAGCATCTCCCGGATGGAACCAAGGTCGTTGTTAAATCCTATTAAAATTGGGGACACGTAGTTTTAGAGGACTTGTAAGAAATAAAAGAGAACAGACCTAATATAACGATAGTTAATTTGTCAAATAAAAGAGTTGTGTTAGGATGTGATTCTGTGTGTGAATTATAGTTATGTGAAATTTCTAATAATGGGATCTTGGGAGCCACAACTCCAGCCCACACAAGCAAACGCACTCAGAACTTGATTATACAAGCTCGAAAACTATGTTTGCCAGAATGTCAACCTGTAGTTAGTAGCATTGTTAATAATTATTCCGATGTAATTGCAATTGGAGATGAACCACCCTGGTAGGATTGATCGATTTCCCTTTAGCATTGTAACTGGACAGGCAGAGCCAATCAGGTCAAGTCCTTATAAGGTACCCATTCATTTCCAGAGAGAGATAGAAGGGGAACAAGTGATAATCGAGGAGTGCGAATCACCCTGGGCTTCTCCAATTGTAGCTGTTATGAAAAAGGATGGCTCGGTAAGATTGTGTGTTGATTATAGGAAGTTGAATGCAGTCACTAAGGATAAAGCATTTCCATTGCCCTCGTTCTTAGAATTACTTATGAAGGAGAGAATAGTAAATATTTTACAACTATTGATTATAATCTAGATACTATCAAATACCCATTCAAGAAGACAGAAAATGTAAAACGTCTTTTATAGCTAACGATCAACTATTTCAGTTTAATTTTCTTGAATTTTTCAAAGTGCAAATTTTTTCTGTAAACAGGTCAAATTTTTAGGTCAGATAATAACCCCAGAAAGTATCCAACCCTACCCCTGTAAAGTAGAAGCTATCAAAGATCTTCCCTGGCCATGTACCCCTAAGGAAGTAGCTGGGTTCCTTGGGCTCGCTGGGTATTAACGTAAATTCCTAAGAGGTTTTAGAGAGATAGCGAGACCCTTTGATGCTTTAAAGAAACAAATAGTTATAGATTGAGAGTGGAAGAAGAAAGGGCCTTTAACTATTTGAATGCTGCCTTAACTAGCAATGACTTACTCGCATATCGTAAATATGATTGCGTGATTTTTTGTGACAACAGATGCGAGTAGCATAGCTATTGGTGGCGTAATTCTCAACGAGATGATAAAGGTAGAGAGCAACCTATTTCTTTTGTTTCTATGGCATTAAAAGGGGCAGAAAAGAATTATAGTACATTCGATCGACAGGCATTGGCTATACTTTGGATTCTAGAGAGGCATCGGTTCTTTTTATTGGGTCAGCCGATTGAGTTGCAAAGCGATCATCACCCCTTACATGATTTATTTTACAAAGGTGTCTTGATGTCTAGCCAAGGGAGATGGATTGAAAGATTGTTAAAGTTTAACATGAACGGGTTTGACCACATAGAAGGTAAAGCTAACAAGCTGATGCCCTCTCAAGAGGTACAGTAATAGGAATAACAACTAGGGCAAAAAAGAGGAACGAAGAATGAAACCGAAATATAGAAGACCCCCATCAAAATAGAGAAAGGGATGTGAATTCACACGAGGAGTAATCAGAAAATGAGATCCGAGAGAGAGAGAGAGAGAGAGAGAGAGAGAGAGAGAGAGAGAGAGAGAGAGAGAGAGAGAGAGAGAGTTAGGGATGTTGAAGAGAGAGAGAGAGAGAGAGAGAGAGAGAGAGAGAGAGAGAGAGAGAGAGAGAGAGAGAGAGAGAGAGAGTTAGGGATGTTGAAGAGAGAGAGAGAGAGAGAGAGAGAGAGAGAGAGAGAGAGAGAGTTAGGAATGTTGAAGAGAGAGAGAGAGAGGGGGGAGAGAGAGAGAGAGAGAGAGAGAGAGAGAGAGAGAGAGAGAGAGAGAGAGAGAGATGGAAATGGTGAAGGTGAATGCATATGGGTGGCCGAGGACATGAAGAGAGTTGTCCAGAATGAGTGCCCTGATGATGCAGGTGTAATTGACTTGGGAGGTTGGGACCTAAAGGAAGTTCGAGAGGGACAGAAGAAAGAGGAAAGGATGGAAAAAATGCGAACAGTGGTTAAAGGGGAATCGGAGAGTTATCCATCATTTCTGAATGTGCCTCTGGAGAATTTTTCTTTTATAGAGAATTTTGTGCACGAGTAGTTCCTCCTTCCTCTTTATTTAATCGAGCAATCTACATTGTACATGCAAGTCCGGATGCAGGACATTTAGGGATTGATAGAGCATTAAGGAGAGCATGAGAATCCTTCTTTTGGTTAGGAATGAAAAAATCTACAGAAAACTATAAAATGTTGTCATGCTTGTAACTGTTTCAAACAGTGGTTAAAGGGGAATCGGAGAGTTATCCATCATTTCTGAATGTGCCTCTGGAGAATTTTTCTTTTATAGAGAATTTTGTGCACGAGTAGTTCCTCCTTCCTCTTTAATTAATCGAGCAATCCACATTGTACATGCAAGTCCGTATGCAGGACATTTAGGGATTGATAGAGCATTAAGGAGAGCATGAGAATCCTTCTTTTGGTTAGGAATGAAAAAATCTACAGAAAACTATAAAATGTTGTCATGCTTGTAACTGTTTCAAAGAAGATAAAAACACTGTACCCGAAGCCAGAAAGTGGCCTCTGATTCCAATCAAATTTTATAGGGTGCATATAGATGTGGTAGGACCATTTCCTACTGGTGTAATGCTACATAAGTATATGTGTGTATCCATGGATGTATTTACTCGGTACACTCATATTTACGCAATGTTGGATAAATAAGCAAATTCATTAGCCCAGGTGCTATACTCTTTCATGACTAAGTTTGGTTGCCTGAAAACTTTGATAAGTGATAATGGTCTCGAATTCATAAATAAGGTGGTGAAATCGGTCACGGACTTGATGAAAACTGAACACATTTCAATGACCACATATAGGCCTTCAGGGAATGGCTTAGTGGAATCTCACAATAGGGAAGTGGTGAGAATTTTACGTTACTTAGTGGCTGATGACCCCCTTTATTGGCTGAGCTAGCTTTGAACATTACATAAAATGCCTCGCTCAGGGACACGCCTTTCTTTTTAGTGTATGGACAAGATCTTTTGTTACCATATACGGTCCTGAATAATTCACAACAGTTGCCAAATTATTCAACTGAGCAATACCGTGTCTGTTTACTAAATCTCTTAAGGTGAGTAATGAACACACTGAAAGGTCTTAGAAAAGAGCTGATGAAAAACACAACTCAGAGTATGATGGTTGGTTCAAAACCGCACCGATAAAAGTATATGTGGGCAATTGTGTCAATTTGAAACGATGACAACCTATGAAACACAAACTAGAGCCAGCTGATTTGGGTCCATGCTGAGTAAAGATGGTGAAATCTAATACAGTTGTGATATAAAGCATTATCAATGGTGCAATGTCTGAACATCATCAGGCACATATACATGAGGCACTGGATGAGGTATTTTTCAAAAGTGTCAATCAGGGTGTACCACTTACCCCTGCATATATGACATTCTTCGAGTTGATGAGTAGAATTTCTTTTCTTTGCTGTTGTTGTTCTTTGAACAGACCCCATTTCTTCTTTTGGCGTGTTTTAGATAAACTAGATGATAAAAATGTGTTTTTATGTTGGTGCTTAATGCATAAGTAAAGTGTTGTGATAATTTTGCTGAGTGTAGCAAGGCATTTGACATACTGCTGAGTGAACTTAAAAAAAAAGAAAAGGTTAGATAGGTCAGGTGTGTTCCGTCAGGCGGATACTGTATTATTTATGTATTATATTATTCCTGGTTGCTGGGGCCAGGGCGGTTCCCGAAGGGCAAGTTTCAACGGGATTGCAGTTCGGCCTCAAGAAAAGGCAGTGTTAGAAAATGTGTAAATGAGATTACCTTATAATTAGAGTTATAAGAGAAGGGAAGGGAAGATGAAGGATATTCTTGGGAAAACGGCTGATGGCCACCAATTGATAGTTACATGTGCAAGTGTAGTAGTGATTTTACAAACGGCGAAACGGTGGTAGTGAGTTGTGTTGTGAAATTATGCCATAAACTCGGACAAGTAAAATCGAGGGATGATGGAACATCTATCCCTACCCCTGTCCCACTCAAAAGGCTCATATTATCTGCAACTAGAGGGAGGTTATTAATGAGGTTATGTGATAACGATGCTATGTTTTTTTTTACTTTGGGTATTCTATATATTAGTTGTAAAGGTCATAAGAAGGAATGAGTGAAATTATTTTATATCATATTGTGTACATTTTTACATGCAATATTTGATTTGTTTATTTTTATTTCTTTTTTTTTTTGAAGATCTGTTATTTTCTTGGGTGATTTCTATGCATATATTTCTTGTTGCCTTTCTGTTTAATACATGTCAGGTCCTATTCCGGGTCGGAGTGTCCTTCATATATCATAAACTAGAGAGGGCAAGTGCGCACCTCCTCCCGGAGTGAGGGGCTTGGAAGGGGGAAGGGGAAGTAATGTCCTAATACTTGCATACAAAATATATGTTTTATGCAGTGAGATTAATGACCTTTTTAAGAATGCTATGAGTGTAACAAATTATAGTGCGTTATCACTGAACTCTGTTATAAGTGATGTATACAAAATTTCAAAGGTATTGTGTTGAGACCCTATTGGTGACAGTATATTTTCATCACAGTGGAGAATTCCACAAAACCTAACAATTCAGCATAGTGATACAGCAACATTGCATCTTACTTGCCGAGGGTTAGGCAGTACCATTCGAGCGATCATTAGAAAAGGTACTCACCTGAGAGTATCGGCCGCGTGCAAGTGTATTCACAAACCTTTTTGTAATAAAGTGAAAAAACCCATGTTCCGATGTCTCATTATCCGTGGACATAAGACACGTATATATATATATATATATATATATATATATATATATATATATATATATATATATATATATATATATATATATATATATATATCACTCAGCTACCGTAGGGATTGCAGCTCCGCAGGACTCTACATCCTGGGGAGGGAAATGGAGCCCCAACCCAAAAAAAGGTAAAAAAAATCTCCTACCTAAAAACTGCCTCCCTATATGTCACCACGAGTTCCAAAGTCCCCGCATCTGCCTATGTTGAGGATGCGTTGACGGCGGTGTCTCTCCCACGTCCACCTTGATGCCGGAACTCCTATATCGGCACCGAGGACCGCAGAAGAGAACACACAGGAATTACAAAGCACGTCGCAATCCTCTGAAATGCTCACCTAAGCCAGCTGCCGCAGTAGGTCTGGGGAGTGGCGAGGTCGAACTGTGTCTTCAAGCAATCGAGTTCCTTGCACGTAAACACAGGTGTCTCCTCTCACCAAGGACTAAAAAACACAGAAAAGAAACAAGCATTAAACTAGACACTTATGAATCTTTAAGCAACCATTGAGGAGGTTAAAACAGCACTTCAATAAATAAATAAATAAATAAATTCACAACTGAAACCTTATTAACTAAATTTTATGCTAATTTTACATAAAACAAAAATGCAGTAACAAGGCTGACGTAAACAAAACCAAAAATTACGTTAATACATAATACATTCCCATACGAAGAAAAAAAAAAGAAATTTGAACAGAAAAATTATTTTTCTGTAATATACAAATAGAAATGCATCTGTAAAGTAAGAACAATAAGTATAATAATGGAACAATAAACCTAAAACCAAACCGAAAGTACCTTAAAGAATACAAACAAAAAGCTTTATATAGCTTTCCATTATTTTAAAGATCCAATATTACTGTACTTCGTCAAAAATCTCCAGTTCTATGGAAACAAACCTACCTAACTAAACCTAAATAAACTTACAGGTATGCCTACAGACATACACCTTAACTTAAAATGCACCGGCTTCATAGTCCAAAAAGTCATATATTATTATATAATCAAAAGTTTTAGTATATTGGGACAAATCAATAATTAATTTATAGAAACCTTTATAAAACACTAGAGTGTATACCACTCAAAGAAACCTCCTAAACTTTATCTACAAAGCTATTGTTTAAACAGAACTACACTCAATGGAAAAACAAGCAAGGCGGCCTATGTGAAGGATCAGGCAAACACACTAAATTCTAGAAAGGGTGTCAGGAATTTTGTTGCCAGTCCCTTTACCATGTTTTATAACTAAACTGAATTCCTGCAAAAAAAGGGCCCAGCGCAAAATCCTTTGGTTTGTTCCCTTTATCCGCTCGATGAAAACCACTGGATTGTGGTTCGTCCATATCTCAGCCAGGAAAGAAAAATTTGGCATATATGGCTTGAAATAGTTAAGAGCGCAAATCAAAGAAAGAGCTTCCTTTTCTATGGGGGAGTAATGTTTTTCCACCGCCAGGAGCTTTTTACTATAGTAACACACAGGATAAACACCGTCCTCCTTTCTCTGAAAAAGGACACCTCCTATGCTGATGTCACTGACATCTACTGCTATAATAAAAGGCTTCAAAAAATCTGGGGAAGTCAAAATGGGGTTAGTGATTAATACTGACATAAGTTTATTAAAAGATTCATCACACTAATCCGACCACAAGAACTTTTTCCTTTTTTCTAATAAACTTGTAAGAGGCTGAGCAAGATCAGAGTAATTACACACAAATCTGCGGTAATATCTCGTCATGCCCAGCACTCTTCTTACCTCTCTAACATTACCAGGCCTTTTCAAATTCATGATTGCCTCGATGTTAGCTTGTTTCAAAGCCACCTGACCTAAACCAACCTCGTGACCCAGATAACAAACCTTGGCCTGGCCTAATTCAAACTTTGCCCATTTAACATTAACCCTGCAGACCTAAGGGCTTCAAAACCTTATGTAACCTTAACATGTGGGTATCCCAGTCATTACTATATGCTACAAAGTAATCAGTATAAATTTTCACTCCTTCCGAACCACAAATTACCCTATTCATGAGCCTTTGAAAAGTACATACAGCATTTTTCATTCTAAAAGGCATAACCTTACACTCGTACAGGCCAAACGGAGTGACAAATGCGGATATTTCATGAGCTCAGTCAGACAATGGAACCTGCTAATAACCCTTCAAAAGATCTAGCTTAGTAACAGATTTGGCAGAACCAATCCAATCCAGACAATCATCAATACGAGGGAGAGGAAAAGAATAATTTTTCGTATTGGTGTTCACTTTACGGTAGTCCACATATATGCGGAACTTACCATCTGCTTTCTTTACTAATACAATAGGAGAACTCCAGGGACTTACAGATGGTTGAATAAGGCCATGTTTCAACATATACTCTATCTCCTTACTGACCAAATACCATTTTAATGGGTTCAGCCAGTGAGGACTCTGCTTCACAGGGGAAGCATCACCTACATCAACGTCGTGACTTAAAATATTTGTCCTACCTGGAGCAACCTGAAAAAAATCTGAAAAGGAACAAATTAAATTAAGCACATCCTCTCGTATGTTAACATCTAAATGATCTAAACTACTTTTTAACATCTCCAAATTTAGCATATTTTCACCTAATGCATCCGAAGGAAACTGACACCCTAACTCGCAAGAGTCCTTGGGAGGCCCATCCAATACCACAGACACAGGCTGGGACACTATCGCTAATTGATCACCTTGCTCACCAATATAGGGTTTCAGACGATTAACATGATATATTCTACATTTACGGCTTCAAACGGGAGCTTCAATTTCATAGTTAACATCTGACAGTTTCCTCAAAACCTTCCAAGGGCCCTTATATCTTGATTCGAGAAAACTATCCGGGTCCATACTCAGCACAAAAACCAACTCACCAGGTTCAAATGAATGTACTTTTACCTTTTTGTCAAAGTTGTTCTTCATTACTGACTGGGACCATTCCTAATTTTCCCTGGCCAACTTCCAGGCAAAAACCATTCTTCCTTTCAAGTCTTCCACAAACCTTATAACATTTATTTCCTCCTTCTGCTTGGATTTGGGCCTTTTAAAAACAATTTCCAATTGTCCACGAACCTTGTGCCCAAATACCAACTCGAAAGGAGCTACACCAGTGGAAGAGTGAGGGTGATTCCTGATAGCAAAGAGAGCAAAAGGGAGGGCTTTGTCCCAGTCACTATCATGATCATAACAATGTTTCTTCAGGACAGACTTGAGGGATTGGTGGAGCCTTTCAACCAACCCTTGAATCTCAGGGTGATAAGGTACGCTGGTAACGTGCTGAATAGCCAGTTCAGCACACTTACCCCTAAATACCTTACTCATGAAATTCGTCCCGCAGTCGGTCTGAATTACACGAGGGAGACCATACCTGGAGAAGAAATTCATTAATTTTTCAAAGACAACTTTGGAAGTAATACAGTACACCTCATAGATACAGCTTCAGGAAAGCGAGAGGCTCTATCTATGATCGTTAGTAAATATACGTAACCTGTTTTAGTTTTAGGTAAGGGACCTACCACGTCAATTACTAACTCAGAAAAAGGATCACCTATAGCAAATATTTGATGCAACGGGGCTCTAGGGATCCCCTGATTTGGTTTACCCATAACATGACAAGTTTCACACTCTTTGATATGCTGCTTCACAATCAATTTAATTCCAGGCCACCAAAAATATCTAGCCAGGCTATGAAAAGCTTTTTAACACACCCAAATGACCTGAAAGAAGATTAGTATGAACTAACTCCAAAACAGAATTTCTGAATTGAGAAAGTACCACAATGTGTTCCACCCAACCAGTTTTATTCAAATTATCAGATGCTGGTCGACTAAACCTATATAATAAGGTCTTTACAACTCCATACCTAGGTTTAGTTAGATCCTCAACATCGCCCAAATCAAAATTAAATTCATCTTTTTGAGCTTTAATAAAAGCAGCTCTGTCCCAATCAAGTTTCATATTAACTATCTCACTACAACTACTCTCTACTGGCCCTGGCCTTAAAACATCTAACTCCACACTACTTGACATTAAGTCATCATCGCTCTCCACATCAAGTAAATTAGCAGCTTTTGCTGCGGATCAAGTCATTATAGCCACGGGACTAGTATTTACTGATAATATAGTGAACAGCTCCCATCCTTCACTATACAGCCTATCATTTCCCAGGATACCATCAATACCCGGGATAGGTAGACTATCCACCACAGCCAACTCAGTGATGCGATGATATCTTGGAAAAGACATGCGGACATTAACCAAAGGAGCGGACAAAACTGAATCTGGAAAACCTACTAACAATACAAAATTTCATGTAAATCTTTCAAAACCATTCAGAACCCTCTTCATGACTAATGACCTGTCAGAACCAGTGTCCCTAAAAACTTCACCTGGACAACACGAGAGTCAAAAATCAACTTTCCAGGCCACACACATTTGTCGTGCTTGAGTAACGATTGAGGATTAGGAGCATTAGGCTTACTACTATTTACTAAACTATTTCTATCTACTACAGGTCTGTCTACAGGACTACTGCTATCAACCTCTGACTTATCATCAACCAAATCTACAGGACTTTGATTATTGCCCTGTAGGTACATCCTAGGGGCATTACACTGGTTTTGGAAATGCCTGGGCTTGTTGCACCAAAACACAGCTTCCTTCAGAGCCTGAGCTTCTATTTCCATTATACCTGTTTTTTTTCCGCACCTGGGAAGTTTCTATTAGTTTGTTAGCTAAGGAGGCAACCCAGTAGTTCCTGGGTCGAATTAACCCCACTTGGCCCCCAATTGGGGGGTTAGGGGGGATTGGCCTGACCGCTGTCCTATTGGTCAGGCATTGTCACGTGTCCCAACACCCCTATCAATAGGCCTCCTGACTTCTCCTGGATCCCTTGTGGCGGCGTTTAATGGCCATGTGCTTGGAAGATGTCTGGAATGAGACCTCACTGGAGTAGACTGGTATAGGATGGTTGGAGGGCGGGGTGAGACTCTGGGTAGGTTCCCAGAACTTGTGGCCTGTCGACCCAGTCCTTGCTTGTGGGGTCTTTATTTGAAAAAAGGTGGCGCAATGACTGCCATTAATAACAGCCCCCCTTTTTAGCAGAGATTTTGTCCTAGAACAGGACAAGAACTCTACAAGCTAGGTCTGAAGCCACTAGCCTTAATGACTCCTCCCTCAGTGAGTCTCACCACAATAATGAATTAATTTCTAAGCTGCAACTAGGGTCATAATTTCACGTTATTTTGATGAATATATTAACTTTTAGCTGCCACATTGAAATAAGCATGCGGTTGTGAGGCAACAAATGAAAAATTGAAAAGGCAATAATAGTTAAAGCTAAGTGACCTAGAGCAGTAGGACACATGAAAATTAAAACAAATCAATATATCATATGCAAAAATTATAAAATAAATACATAAGAATGAATTAAATGCAAATACTGAGGCCAAAATGGCTCCTCAAGTTTATATACCTGGGAAGACATCACGGCCTTATTAATATTTTTTCTATACAACCTAAATCAACTTACTGACTATGACTACAGGCTAGGGACATGGGATTGTGCACTGAGCACCAATGCCTGGAGATGACATCTGCTATTTTATTATCTGCACCTCTTATCTGAGTTCTTTAGGCACTTGACCTTCCAGTTTTAGTTCTGGAGGTCTATACCCTACCTCATGAGCCCTTTATTTTTCTTATGTAGCTCAGTCAAGTAAGTTACTGGGTTATGGTCTGTTAGGACTGTCAGTGGGAACTCTTAGTCCGCATCATTGTTACTGGCACACCCAGTTGTCACAGCTTCGAAGCAGCGCGTGGAACGATCGGTCATTGTTAGTCGAAAAGAGTTTCCGCTTTTACTCCGGATCAGGGAACCTACATACTCCACCAACACAGTAAAAGGAATACCTGCGGATGGAACGGGTTAGAGAGGAGCCCTCGGCACTAACTGGTTTTGGTTACCGGCAGCTTGGCACGGATAGCAGGAGGTTACGAAAGCCTCAACATTCTTCTGCAAGCCCAGCCAGAAGAAATGAGGCTGGAGCAGTCCCTCATAGGCCATTAGTAGCACGGACGAGCGGGAATTACGGGGAGCAACTACATGCTAGCGCAGGGGTTCAGCAAGATAGTTAGGATCTCGGGTGATTCTGAGAAGCACCCCATCCTTCTGCAGGAGGTTCTCCTTAGAGAGAGTAATCATTTCTGTTTCTGCTGAATAGGCAGCTTCCCTGTAGTTTTTCAGCGTGTCGTCTGACAGCTGAAATCTGATGGGCTCTGTTTGGCTTCTTGGGGTCTCTGGAATGACGGGTGTTTCCTCTATTGCCTCCTCTAAGACCTCTGGCCTGGTGGTTGAGGCAGCCCTATCGCCAGTGGTGGTCACTAGCACAGCTTCATCCAAATGGACTTCTAGAGTACGAGGCTCAGATGCATTGGTTAAAAGGGGAGACTCTTGGGCCTCCTCCCTTAGCCAAGCTACCTCACCAAGGTCAATGTTACCTAGCCAGTTGTCTTCCCCTGCAGGTCGCATCCTCAATGTTTTGGGCTCCGGCTGGGCAGCCTTCATGCACCTGTGGGGCACTCGCTGTATTGCCTTCATGGGATCTTGACCTAAGCGCAAGTTGTAGCTCTCATGTCTGAGATCACTCACTGCCCCTAGTCCGCACTTCCAATGGAGCTGGGGCGTGGTTATAGGGAACTCCACTGTAGGGAGATCTTTGGTGACTCCTTCAAGGCACTGGACCTCCCTGCAGTTGTCCTGCTGGACTTTGGAACCATTAAGTTCAGGTAGCAAGTTATTGGGCTGGGCCAATCGGGTGGCCATCTTCTGCATTTTTTATTCATGCACCCCCCCCCCCTCTCTCTCTCTCTCTCTCTCTCTCTCTCTCTCTCTCTCTCTCTCTCTCAACTCTCGCATTCCTCATCCTTTCTTGCTCTGTTCTTCTTCAGGCATTGGCTTCATTTATGAGCTCCCGCACATACCTTCGCAATGCCTCTCCCTTCTATCCTTGCCGTTCTGCCAAATCCACAAATGCACTGATCTCAGCAGCAGTCATTTTACTAAATTCTTGTGGACACAGCGACCAGAACAAACTCAACAGCACAAGGTACGATGTTGACCATGCAAGAAATTACACGGAGGGGAAAGACGCCCTAGCCTTAGGCAAGAGTCTCATGGAAGGAAGGATGAAGATGGAGCTGGGAAAATGCACAAAGGCTGTGAAAAATGCCTTTCGAGAAAGAATTATCACCAAATAGCAAGCCTTCCAAGTAATTGAACAGGAGCCTTACTTGAAAACCAGGGCCACAACAATGGGTGAGCTTAGGCTGTCCGGTTGTAATACGTCCAAACAAGTAACGATTTATATGACAACTGTACTACACAATAAAAAATGGAATCACAACTATACAGTAGGTGACCGTCTAAGCTAGCCAGGAAGAAATGGAATCACAACTATGGGTGAATCTCTATGCTAGTCTTGAAAAAAATGGAATCACAACAATGGGTGAATCTCTATGCTAGTCATAAAAAATGGAATCACAACAATGGGTGAATCTCTATGCTAGTCTTAAAAAAATGTAATCACAATAATGGGTGAATCTCTATGATAATCGTATAAAATGGAATCACAACAATGAATGACCCTCTATGCTAGTCATATATAAATGGAATCACAACAATGAATGACCCTCTATGCTAGTCATAAATAACTTGAATCACAACAATGGATGACCCTCTATGCTAGTCATAAATGAATGGAATCACAACAATGGAAGACCCTCTATGCTAGTCATAAGTAAATGGAATCACAACAATGAATGACCCTCTATGCTAGTCATAAATAAATGGAATCACAACAATGGATGACCCTTTATGCTAGTCATAAATAAATGGAATCACAACAATGAAGGACCCTCTATGCTAGTCATGAATAAATGGAATCACAACCATGGCTGACCCTCTATGCTAGTCATAAATAATTGGAATCACAACAATGGATGATCCTCTATGCTACTCATAAATAAATGGAATCACAAAATGGATGACCCTCTATGCTAGTCATAAATAAATGGAATCAAAACAATGGATGACCCTCTATGCTAGTCATAAGGAAAAAGAAGGAATCTCCACGATGTTTGTGACTCTCTCTGCTAGTCATAAGAAAAAATGGAATCTCCACGATGTGTGTGACTCTCTCTGCTAGTCATAAGAAAAAATGGAATCTCCACGATGTGTGTGACTCTCTCTGCTAGTCATAAGAAAAAATGGAATCTCCACGATGTGTGTGACCCTCCTATGCTAGTCACGAGGAAAAAAAATGGAACCTCCACGATGTGTGACCCTCCTATGCTAGTCATGAGGAAGAATGGAAAATGGCTGTAGAAAATGCCTCTCAAGATAGAACTATCACCAAATAGTAATCCTCGCAAGTAATTGAAGAGGAGCCTGACTTGAAAATCATGGGGGACGACGATAAATGAGTTAAACTTGAAAAAAAAAAAACTGGAACCACAGCGATGAGCGACCCTCTATGCTAGAAAAATAAAAAAATGGAATCACAACTATGGTGACCCTATATGCTGGACAAAAGAAAAATGGAATCACAACCATGGGTGAAACTCTATGCTAGTCATAAAATAAAATGGATTCACAATTATGGGTGAACCTTTATGCTAGTCATAAGAAAAATGGAACCACAACTATGGGTGAACCTTTATGCTAGTCTTAAAATAAAATGGAATCACAACTATGGGTGACCCTCTATGCTAGACATAAAAGTAATGGAATCACAACTATGGGTGAACCTCTATGCTAGTCATAAAAAATGGAATCACAACTATGGGTGAACCTCTATGCTAGTCATAGAAAAAAATAGGATCACAACTATGGGTGAACCTCTATGCTAGTCATAAAAAAAAATAGAATCTCCACGATGTATGACCCTCTATGCTAGTCATAGAAAAATGGAATCTCCACGATGTGTGTGACCCTCTATGCTAGTCATAAGAGAAAAGGGAATCTCCAGGATGTGTGACCCTCTATGCTAGTCATAAGAAAAAATGGAATCTCCACAATGAATGACCCTCTATGCCAGTCATAAATAAATGGAATCACAACAATGGATGACCCTCTATGCTAGTCATAAATGAATGGAATCAAAACAATGGATGACCCTCTATGCTAGTCATAAATAAATGGAATCACAACAATGAATGACCCTCTCTGCTAGTCATAAATAAATGAAATCACAACAATGGATGACCCTTTATGCTAGTCATAAATAAATGGAATCACAACAATGAAGGACCCTCTATGCTAGTCATAAATAAATGGAATCACAACCATGGCTGACCCTCTATGCTAGGCATAAATAATTGGAATCTCAACAATGGATGATCCTCTATGCTAGTCATAAATAAATGGAATCACAACTATGGGTGAACCTCTATGCTGGTCATAGAAAAAATAGGATCACAGCTATGGGTGAACCTCTATGCTAGTCATAAAAAAAATAGAATCTCCACGATGTATGACCCTCTATGCTAGTCATAGAAGAATGGAATCTCCACGATGTGTATGACCCTCTATGCTAGTCATAAGAGAAAATGGAATCTCCACGATGTGTGACCCTCTATGCTAGTCATAAGAAAAAATGGAATCTCCACAATGAATGACCCTCTATGCTAGTCATAAATAAATGGAATCGCAACAATGAATGACCCTCTCTGCTAGTCATAAATAAATGAAATCACAACAATGGATGACCCTTTATGCTAGTCATAAATAAATGGAATCACAACAATGAAGGACCCTCTATGCTAGTCATAAATAAATGGAATCACAACCATGGCTGACCCTCTATGCTAGGCATAAATAATTGGAATCTCAACAATGGATGATCCTCTATGCTAGTCATAAATAAATGGAATCACAACTATGGGTGAACCTCTATGCTGGTCATAGAAAAAATAGGATCACAACTATGGGTGAACCTCTATGCTAGTCATAAAAAAATAGAATCTCCACGATGTATGACCCTCTATGCTAGTCATAGAAGAATGGAATCTCCACGATGTGTATGACCCTCTATGCTAGTCATAAGAGAAAATGGAATCTCCACGATGTGTGACCCTCTATGCTAGTCATAAGAAAAAATGGAATCTCCACAATGAATGACCCTCTATGCTAGTCATAAATAAATGGAATCGCAACAATGAATGACCCTCTATGCTAGTCATAAATAACTTGAATCACAACAATGGATGACCCTCTATGCTAGTCATAAATGAATGGAATCACAACAATGGATGACCCTCTATGCTAGTCATAAATAAATGGAATCACAACAATGAATGACCCTCTATGCTAGTCATAAGAGAAAATGGAATCTCCACGATGTGTGACCCTCTATGCTAGTCATAAGAAAAAATGGAATCTCCACAATGAATGACCCTCTATGCTAGTCATAAATAAATGGAATCGCAACAATGAATGACCCTCTATGCTAGTCATAAATAACTTGAATCACAACAATGGATGACCCTCTATGCTAGTCATAAATGAATGGAATCACAACAATGGATGACCCTCTATGCTAGTCATAAATAAATGGAATCACAACAATGAATGACCCTCTATGCTAGTCATAAATAAATGGAATCACAACAATGGATGACCCTTTATGCTAGTCATAAATAAATGGAATCACAACAATGGAGGACCATCTATGCTAGTCATAAATAAATGGAATCACAACCATGGCTAACCCTCTATGCTAGTCATAAATAATTGGAATCACAACAATGGATGATCCTCTATGCTAGTCATAAATAAATGGAATCACAAAAATGGATGACCCTCTATGCTATTCATAAATAAATGGAATCACAACAATGGATGACCCTCTATGCTAGTCATATGGAAAAAGATGGAATCTCCACGATGTGTGTGACTCTCTCTGCTAGTCATAAGAAAAAATGGAATCTTCACGATGTGTGTGACTCTCTCTGCTAGTCATAAGAAAAAATGGAATCTCCACGATGTGTGTGACTCTCTGCTAGTCATGGGAAAAAATGGAATCTCCACGATGTGTGTGACCCTCCTATGCTAGTTACGAGGAAAAAAATGGAATCACCACGATGTGTGACCCTCCTATGCTAGTCATGAGGAAGAATGCAAAATGGCTGTAGAAAATGCCTCTCAAGAAGGAATTATCACCAAATAGTAAGCCTCGCATGTAATTGAACAGGAGCCTGACTTGAAAATCATGGGGGACGACAATAAATGAGTTAAACTAAAAAAAAAAAAAAAAAAAACTAGAACCACAGCGATGAGCGACCCTCTATGCTAGAAAAATAAAAAAAATGGAATCACAACTATGGGTGACCCTATATGCTAGACAAAAGAAAAATAGAATCACAACCATGAGTGAAACTCTATGCTAGTCATAAAATAAAATGGAGTCACAATTATAGGTGAACCTTTATGCTAGTCATAAGAAAAATGGAACCACAACTATGGGGGTGAACCTTTATGCTAGTCATAAAATAAAATGGAATCACAACTATGGGTGACCCTCTATGCTAGACATAAAAGTAATGGAATCACAACTATGGGTGACCTTATATACTACACATGAAAAAAAAGGAATCACAACTATAGGTGAACATCTATGCTAGTCATAAGAAAAATAGAATCACAACTATGGGTGAACCCCTATGCTAGTCATGAAAAAATGGAATCACAACTATGGGTGAACCTCTATGCTAGTCATAGAAAAATAGGATCACAACTATGGGTGAACCTCTATGCTAATCATAAAAAAAAATAGAATCTCCACGATGTATGACCCTCTATGCTAGTCATAGAAAAATGGAATCTCCACGATGTGTGTGACCCTCTATGCTAGTCATAAGAAAATTGGAATCTCCACGATATATGACCCTCTATGCTAGTCATAAGAAAAAATGGAATCTCCACGATGTGTAACCCTCTATGCTAGTCATAAAAAAATGGAATCTCCACGATGTGGGACCCTCTACACTAGTCATAAGAAAAAATGGAATCTCCACGATGTGTGACCCTCTATGCTAGACATAAAAAAAAAATGGAATCACTACTATGGTTGTTCTTTAGGCTAGTCATAAGAAAAATTGAATCACAACTATGGTTGAACCTCTATGCTAGTCATGAGAAAAAGGGAATCACAACTATGGGTGAACCTTTATGCTAGTCATAAGAAAATGGAATCACAACTATGGATGAACCTCTATGCTAGTCATAAAAAAAAATGGAATCACACCAATAGGTGAACCTCTATGCTAGTCATACAAAAATGGAATCTCCACGATGTTTGACCCTCTATGCTAGTCCTAAAAAAATGGAATCTCCATGATATGTGACCCTCTATGCTAGTCCTAAAAAAAATGGAATCTCAACAATGGATGACCCTCTATGCTAGTCATAAAAAAAAAAGAAAATAGAATAACAAGTATGGAAAACCCTCTATGCTAGTCATAAAAAAATGGAATCACAACGATGGATGACCCTCTATGCTAGTCATAAAAAAAATGGAATCACAACTATGGATGACCTTCTATGCTAGTCATAAAAAAAATGGTTTTGTAAAAATGTGTGGGTGGGTTCTTGCAACACTACCACTTGCAACTCTGTGACTTGAAGCAAAGTTTGTATTCATACTTAAAGTATAATAAATTAAATAAAACAAACAATGTCACTGAGTTTGCTTAATGCTTCGCTAAGAAAATCAACACCTTTACAAATTTTCCCTTTAACAAAAAATAAATGAATTTAAGAACTCACACTTCCCAAATGTTTTATCTAAATGATCGTATACCCTGACTGAAAAAAATGAACTGGAATGTGATATCGTAAATCCTTTATCTTTAGGTTAACAATTTTAACACAATCG
>NC_090745.1:61452037-61514537 GCF_036898095.1 Palaemon carinicauda | reverse complement strand
AGGCTTTGTTTATCGATTCAGCTATTTATTTCATTGTTCTTTCATACCAAACACGATTCAGGGAATCTGTATAATAATAAGGCCGAATAATCAGGGAATATGTATATTCACTAAAAATTTCAGGGAATATATATATCCTCTGAGTGAATAAGACATTATGCACATTCCCTGAAAATATCAGAGAATATATATATATTCTCTGATTATACAGATTCACTGTAACATATATATGTACTTTAGCAGACTAAACTATCATATTTCTCTTCCTCTAGTCTTGTTAAAGTTTATATTTTATTTAGGGGATATTTATGTTATCGTTGCTTCATAGAATATTTTTTTTTCTGTTTTACCTATCCTCACTGGACTATTTTATCCTTGGGAGCGCTTGGGCTTAAAGCATTTTGCTTATCCAACTATGGTTATAGACTAACAAGTAATAGTATACATATATATATATATATATATATATATATATATATATATATATATATATATATATATATATATATATATATATATATATATATATATATATATATATATATATATATATATATATATATATATATTCGGGCTCAAGCCATGACGTCCTGATGGAAGGTTCCTTTAGTAGCTTCCTGAGGGTATATATGACTACAGTGGATATTGCCAGGGAATTAAACCAAATGTTATCACAGAATTCTAACTTCTGGCACGAGTACCGTAAAGGTTTCCCTTCAGGATATCGTATATCAGCAGGGGACGTATGCTTTGACACGTCACATGGCTATCTGCACCCCACAAAGCGTTTACGCTTCGAGGAGGAAAGGTGGCGAGATAACTGAGGAGCCGTTCCAAAGTTATCCTCCTACGTTACTGCTACGGTACCTCGTGACGTAAACAAACGGCCGCCATAGCTGTCCGCCATACAGTGTGACGTCACGTCCGTCCCCATTCGTTTCCTTGTAGCGATTTACAACGTTTGGTTTTTTCCCAGTGATTGATTTTTGTCGCCATGTCGCAACCTTCGGCCTCACCTTCTTCTGGAAAGTTGAGTACCATGTTCTTGTATTGTTTAAATAAGCTCTGGCCATAAAGTAACTATTTTTTATCCTTAAATCTTGTGTTTTGTGGCAGAGCTGTGCCTTGACCGGAGGCGTCATGTTATGACGCTGCTGTTCGCTTCACATGCTTTAGCTAGTTAGCCAGAACAGCCCTCCCGGTTTCATAACTAATTTTATTTTATTAGTTATTTAGTCCTCATTGCTAGGAATTAGTTATATTATGCCGATAGTATTTTTTGGCAAATTCAGTTAGCCGACCCTATGCTAGCCTACTAGACTATCCATTGGCCCGATGCCAAGTGTTCATGTTTACTTCCTGCATGATATAATAAGTGTTCCTAGTGTTTAGTTTGAGTGAAGATATAGACATTTTTACATACAAGATTCAGTGTTGCACATGTATTTTCGCCTTCTAGGGACCATACAAGGGATCAGGCATGGTCCTTCATAAACATACTCCCCTAACCCAACGTTGGGGCCCTTGTATGTTTCATTATCTCCCCTATTACCTCCAGGTAACCCCCCTCTGGGTAGCTATGCTTACCCTAGCCCTCTTACCTAGAATTGAATTCGGGTAGGTTAGGCTAGGCTGTTCTTCCCTCCTCCCTGCTATTGTTCATGGAGTGAGATCGGATAGAACCCCAGAGTACCTATCGTTCACCCCAGTCCACCTTAAGAGAACATCTTCTCTTTAAGGTTTCGACCGGGGCTGAGGGTGGAAAGACTATGCCTTTCCCCCTAAACTGCACTTGGTTGGGACACGTTCCTTTCTCCCTGCCGCCTAGCGATTTGTCCTTCTCCGGCCCTCTCTAACCTAGGAGAATGGTTCTCCTGGTTTAAGTTGGGCCTTGGGGGATTCTGCTTTATTATAGTTTAGGACAGTACACTAGTGCTGTACCTGATCTGAGCTAGCCCTCCCTGGGCTGGAGAGCGTTCTCTCCTGCCCAGTCGGGCTGGCACCCAACAGAATCCCCCACCCCGTGGGAGTGTAAGGGTTGTAACCACCCCTTCTACTCTCTCTAAGGATCCCTATCCCCGTCCCCACTCTATCCCTGTGTTGGCTTGCCTTCACACCTCTGTCTGCTGTCCTACAACTCCTCCTCTGGGGAGAGTGGTGGGATTAGCTGTGCTCTTCGACTAGGTGGGCCGCTCTGCTACACTTCCCCTTCATAGCTTAACTATGGGGTAGTGCCGGCAGCTGGCCTGCCGGCGGAAGATCTCCCTCTTTGAGTGCCCTCTGATCCTCCCTTGGGTCACCACAGGCATCTGGCCGTCTGCTGGTCCCTGCCGCCGAACGATAGGCATATCCCCTCCTATCATGAGAGCCCTCATTCCGGAGGAAGGCCGGTTGGGTATCGGGTATTACCCTTCCTTACCTTCCCTCCTTACCTTTCTCTCTCCCTATCCTGATACCGGTCCACTGCCGCCTCTGCTTACCGGCGCTATCCGTCGACATCTCAGGTAGCCTTCCTACTCCATCGAATGTTGCCAGCTAAGGTTTGCCAATGCTGACAGTCCGCCGGCTGCCGTTGGCCGCCGTCCTGCCGACGATCCGCCGTCGTGCCGGTGATCGCTTTTTTCTCTAGTGTTTCCTATCTCTCTGCCGCTTAACGCGTGGTCATGGATGGATTCACCACGTCGGACGGGCTCCGACCTTCCGCCGGTCTGCCGGCATTACTAGCCGCGGCCTACGACCGACAAGCACCCCTCCTCCGGCTGCAGGCCCCGTGCCGGCAGTCACTATCATGTAGCCGGATGGTCTAGCCACTCTTTCTCTGGTATTTTGTACCTTTAAACAGCGACTATTGTATACGGTTGTACAGTAAAACATTTCCAGCATACTCTGTGCTTCTTAGTGCAGTCTTTTGCCGGGACCAATCCCAAAAGAAGGGGGTTTATCCTATTTTCCCCCCTCTTTCTCCCTTGGATCTAAATGACCTCAGGTCTTCACCTCTCTGTATATCAATTCCTGGTAATGGAAGCCTATGCTTGGCTTATCCGACTGGATGCTCTTCCCTCCCTTAGTACCCTACAGGTCCTAAGGAATTGACTACATGAAAGATCCCGGCAATTGGCTGGACGGGACTCACAAGTATGTGTCTTCCTACTTCCTTTCTAGCTAACCTATCCTGAGCTCGTAACGAAATGAGTCTTATAGTTTATAAGTATCTACTTAAATCTTTCTTTAAGATTAATGTAAGTCATAGCTTATGTCTTCCATGTACTCATTGTCTCTTTCTTTTACAGGAGGAGTACGTGAAGTGAGAGAGCTCCTTCTGCGAAGTTCGCCACCCGGACTTCTACTGGTATCTGGCGTGCCGGACCCACGCCCCCTGTGCAGCAAAGAAAGGGAATCTCAAGTATTATTATTATTATTATTATTAAATGCTAAGCTACAACCCCAGTTGGAAAAGCAGGACGCTATAAGCCCAGGGGCCCCAACAGGGAAAATAGCTCAGTGAGGAAAGGAAACAAGGAAAAATAAAACATTTTAAGAATAGTAACATTAAAATAAATATTTCCTATATAAACAATAAAAACTTCAACAAAACAAGAGAAAGAGAAACTAGATACAACAGTGTGCCTGAGTGTACCCTCAAGCAAGAGAACTCTAACCCAAGACAGTGGAAGGCCATGGTACAGAGGCTATAGCACTACCCAAGACTAGAGAACAATGGTTTGATTTTGGAGTGTCCTTCTCCTAGAAGAGCTGCTTACCATAGCTAAAGAGTCTCTTCTACCCTTACCAAGAGGAAAGTAGCCACTGAACAATTACATTGCCGTAGTTAACCCCTTGGGTGAAGAAGAATTGTTTAGTAATCTCAGTGTTGTCAGGTGTATGAGGACAGAGGAGAATCTGTAAAGAATAGGCCAGACTATTCGGTGTCTGTGTAGGCAAAGGGAAAGAACCGTAACCAGAGAGAAGGATCCAATATGGTACTGTCTGGCCAGTCAAAGGACCCCCTAACTCTCTAGCGGTAGTATCTCAACGGGCGGCTGGTGCCCTGGCCAACCTACTACCTACATTGGGATCCGCAGCCCTGTTCCATCTGCAAAGGCCTTCTTAATGAGGCGTTCGATAACCCCCCGTCCGCGGAAGCCAGGGACAACGCTCGAGAGAAACTGCGCAGGTGGGTGCGTGGTTTCCAAAAGAACGCCACCGGGCCTTATCTCCCCGATGAGAAGATGAGGGCCCTGCTTTTCCCAAAATCTTCAGCAGATTCTGTGATCCCCCAGGATGATATTCCCTGTGTTCAACTTGTGGTTGAGCCGGACATTTCGGCTGCACTCCGAAAATGTCCTCTAGACGAGGTTGAGAAGATGTCGGAAGTGTCCGACAACACCGAGAGGACCCTCATGGGTGAGGATCTGGAGGAAGATGAGGATCAGGTGGAGTACCCTGATTCAGAGGGCGAAGTCGCCCAAGCATCTTCAGTAGCTCCTGTCGTGGTCGAGGAGCCAGTCCCCTCTACCTCTGCCGCCTCGCTGCCCGTGCTACCAGCCACTGAAGATGCCATCCAGGCGCTGGTGGCAATGATGGACGAAAGGCTCCATAGGAACCAAGAGGAGCTCAAACGTCATTTTATGGGTTGGAAGCAACCGAAAAAGATCTTGGTTAAGGATCTTCCCCCCTGCTCGGAGTCTAACCACTGGAGGTACGCCGAGCATATGCCAGTTACAACTGGCAAAATCTTTATTAATGATAAGCTGGGCACCATCCCCTTAGAAGAAGTGGAATTCTTCCCCAAGGAGGAGACCGAACCCAAAAAAGTGATCGTGTTCGATCACTCAAAAGCCCAAGCCATGCTGGCCGACTGCCTCAAGAGCCGAGGTTTCACCAACTCAAAGATGCCGGCATTGAGCAAGAAACACACGTCCTTTCTTGCTCCCTCAACCACGACTTTTCCCTTTATGGAGAAGGCCTTCCATGCGGTCATGAAGGCGGTGGAGGAAGGAAAGCCCTGCCCTACCCTGGAGGAGTGTAGGCCTCTCTCCCTCGCCTATCCCCCCAACGATAGATTCTGGAAAGACATCCAGTTTACCTTTACGGTTGGGAAACAGGAACCAGGCGTCACTGGTCGTCAGTTTAACGAAGATCTTCCAAAGCTGAATGACCACCTTATTCGTCGGGAGCAGGACACCAAGGAGAGGCTAGCTGCCTCCCTATCCCATCAGGTTCAACTTGAAGTTATGGCCGGGGACGTTAGGGTCCCAGACCTCTATATGGTTTTCGCAAAGACCCACCTAGTGACCGTGATGAAGGACTTATATAGCTTCATCAAGGCCCGGAGAGCCTGTAGAGAGTTCGTGTTTGCCAATGCGGCAGTAAAACACGAACCCCGGAAACTAATCTCCTCCAACATCTGGGGCAAGCATCTCTTCCCGTCGGCTCTGGTGAAAGACATTGTGGACAAAGCTGCCACTGAGAACCGGAACCTTCTCAGTAAGAGGGGCATGTCCCGCAAAAGAAAGTCCTCTCAGGATGAAGACCCACAGCCTAAGAGGAAATCATCCAAACCTAGGCCCCAGCAGAGCCGACCAAAACGCCAGTTTCCGGCTCCCGCTACTCCCAAGTAGTGGCAGAGCCACAACAGACCTTTCAGTTGGTTCCCCAGCCGGTGGTGTTGCAATCACCGGTCTTCACTCCTGCCTACGAGCGACAATCCACTACCTTTCGTCCCAGAGGTAGAGGCTCTGGCAGAGACTCCTCTCGCCGTCCCTCCAGGGGCAGGGGAGGAAGGGGAGCTAGCGGCCGAGGGGGCAAACCCTAGGGAAACCAGAAGCAATGAAGTGCTTCCGGTGGGAGTTAGACTCCGCCACTTTCAGGATCGCTGGACCTTCGATCCTTGGGCACATAGCATCATCAAGAAGGGACTGGGTTTGAGCTGGACACAGCCACCTCCAACCTTCCACCTATTCTTCCAACCATCAACCCCAACTTGGAAGAATATGTCCTAGAACTCTTGAACAAGAAGGTGATCAAGAGGGTAAAGTTTACCAGGTTCCAGGGAAGACTGTTTTGTGTTCCCAAGAAGGACTCAGACAAGCTCAGAATCATTCTCAACTTGTCCCCCCTCAACAAGTTCATTGTGAACAACAAATTCAAGATGCTGAATTTTCAACAGATAACAGCCCTACTGCCTCACAAGGCCTACACGGTTTCGATAGACCTGGCGGACACCTATTGGCACATCCCGATGAACCACCACGCTACCTCCTACCTAGGATTCAGGCTCCACAGAAGAAGCTACGCCTTCAGGGCCATGCCCTTCAGACTCAACGTGGCTCCAAGAATCTTCACCAAGCTAGCAGACACAATTGTCCACCAGCTACGCCTCCAGGGCGTCCAGGTGATGGCCTACCTCGACGATTGGCTGGTCTGGTCGACATCGCCAGAAGACTGTTTGCGAGCCTGCAGAAAGGTGACCCAGTTCCTGGAACATCTGTGTTTCAAAATAAACACCAAGAAGTCTCGCCTCTCTCCAGCTCAGAAGTTCCAATGATTGGGAATCCACTGGAATCTCCAGTCACATCGCCTTTCCATCCCACTGAAGAAAAGGAAGGAAATAGCTGGGTGTGTCAAAAGATTCTCAAATCCAAACGGATCTCAAGACGACAGCAGGAGCAAGTACTTGGCTCCCTACAGTTCGTCTCAGTGACAAAGCCAGTGCTACGAGCACAGCTAAAGGATGCCTCAGGAGTCTGGAGACAAAACGCATACATCGCCCGAAGAGATCTCAAAAGATCCCTACCGAACAGGCTTCGCTCACTTCTAAGACCGTGGTCATAAGCAAGGACCTTGAAAAGATCCCTCCCTCTTCAGCCTCCACCTCCGTCGATCAACATCCACACGGACGCCTCTTTGGAGGGTTTGGGGGCCGGGTCACTCCCATCAACGACAAGTTCACGGAACATGGTCTCCCCTGTTCAAGACGTTTCACATCAACATCTTGGAGGCCATGGCGGTTTTTCTCACTCTGAAGAAATTATCTCCGCGTCCTTCAATACACATTTGTCTAACTCTGGACAGCTCTGTAGTAGTCAGATGTCTCAACCGTCAGGGCTCGAGATCGCCCCACCTAAACCAAGTGCTATTACCCATCTTCCGCCTGGCGGACAGGAAGAAATGGCACTGGTCTGCAGTTCACCTACAAGGATTCCGCAATGTGACGGCAGACGCTCTATTGAGGACAAGCCCCATAGAGTCCCCTTCATCTCTCGTCAAGTCCCGGAACTACAGATCGATCTCTTCGTGACGAGCGACAACAAACAACTTCTTCGTTATGTGGCCCCTTACGAGGACCCCAAGGCGGAAGCAGTGGATGTCATGTCCCTGGACTGGAAAATATGGTCCAAGATTTACCTGTTCCCTCCACCCAACCTTCTGCTGAAAGTCCTCTCCAAGCTGAGAACCTACAAGGGAACAGCAGCCCTAGTGGGTCCCAAGTGGCCCCGGAGCAACTGGTTTCCCCTAGTTCTGGAGCTACAGCCCAAGCTGATCCCTCTGCCGGGCCTAGTTCTCTCTCAACAGGTGCAGAAGTCGACTGTCTTCGATTCATCAAAGAAAGTCCAAGACCTTCATCTCATGATTTTCTATCCCTAGCCGTTAAGAAAAGGTTCGGTATCTCGAAAAAAAGTTTAGACTTCCTAGAGGAATACAAAACAAAGTCTACCAGAAGGCAATACGAATCATCCTGGAAGAAATGGGTGTCCTTTGTCAAGGCAAAAAATCCTACGGAAATCTCCATAGATTTTTGCATGTCCTTCTTTATTCACCTTCATGGACAAGGCTTGGCATCCAATACGATTTCCACTTGTAAATCGGCCTTGACTAGACCACTACTGTGCGCCTTCTAAATAGATTTGTCCAACGAGATCTTTAACAAACTCCCAAAGGCATGTGCTAGACTCCGTCCTGCACCTCCACCGAGACCCATCACCTGGTCTCTGGATAAGGTGCTTCATTTTGCCTCTAACTTGGACAACGAATCTTGCCCTCTGAAAGACTTGACTCAAAAAGTAATTTCCCTTTTTGCTCTCGCATCGGGAGCTCGAGTCAGTGAAATAGTGGCATTATCAAGAGAGGAGGGCCAGATACAGTTCACCGAAACAGGGGAACTTACCCTCTTCCCTGACCCTACGTTTCTTGCCAAAAACGAACTCCCCACCAAGAGATGGGGACCCTGGAGATTCTGCCCTCAGAAGGAAGATGTGTCTCTATGCCCAGTGGAGAGTCTTAAGGTCTATCTTCAAAGAACTTCAGACTTTGGCGGAGGACAACTTTTTAAAGGAGAAACATCCGGTAGCAACCTGTCACTTAAACAACTAAGGGCGAATATCACCTAATTTATTAGCAGAGCGGATCCTGACAGTACACCTGCAGGTCATGATCCTAGGAAAGTCACCTCTTCCCTGAATATCTTCCAAGGAATGGATTTCGAAAGCCTCCGATCATTCACAGGCTGGAAATCATCTAGAGTGTTCTTCAGACACTATGCAAAGCAGGTGCACGAAATCAAGAGATTCGTGGTAGCAGCAGGTAGTGTAATGAAACCTGCTGTTTAGTGCTGCATAGAACAGTGAGTTATTTCGGGACTCTAACTCAACGGCTGCCTGTGTTGACCCTAGTGCGATACATAGTTATTTCAGGTGACACTTAGTGTCACTTTTGGACTGTTCTTCCCCAAGGTGAAGTGACATAGATTCTCACACGTGTGCCACATGTTCCTTGACATGAAGTGTATAGTGATTTTAAAACAGACTTTCGTTCCTCCGGGAACTTATGTGCATAAAGGCAATAATTTTTTCCCTTTCAGATTCCACATTATTGTCTGTCGACTCATAATCTATGTCCATTATTCATTTATATTATTGTAAATAATTTCCTTATTTTAATTTTGCAATTTCTTGAATAAAATAGATATTTTTTTTACCATATGCATCTTATTTCACCTTTTCCATATGAAAATAAATTGCTGTTACTGTTTTCTTTGCCCCTATTCTCATTGATATATTATGTATAATAAATCTTCCGACTGAAATATGCTCACCAATCAGTGAAATATTGTTCCTACATAAATATTTACCTTCTGATCTGTCCATGAGACCGACACGATCTTCGCATCCAGGTGAGTTTATCTTCATCAGGGCACTTCGAGATATTCCTCTTGTCCAAACAGGACCTCCCTGCCAGGGGGGAAGGAAGCGATGTCATTGTTATGCCACTGGTAGTGACATATAACGGAGATGTCACAGTCTCTATGGTCACCAGACCAAAGGAATATTGTTTGAAGTAGAAGGCACTTGAAATGGGGAAAAACCACGATACACTAATTCTCTGGTACACTTCCATCAGGACATCATGGCTTGAGCTCCCTTGGAGTACTCCACTGTTCACTGGAAATTCATTTGATAGGACTCCACTAACATTATCTTAGCACATGCTATTCTCATGAACAGACTAAATCAAATTTATCTATTTAAGAGGAATTCCATAATAACATAGGACTCTCTACAAAATTGGCCGCTGCACACTGTCTAAGGTTCTTTTTTAGTCCACAAATGCCATCAAAGGGATTTCTATGTTTTATGCATTACTGTACCACATGTCTTAGAATTAAAATTTAGTCATTAGAACTACCTTTTCTAAATCCGGCTTGTTCATATCTAAGCTTTTCATCAATATTTCTCTTTAGTCTCTTTAGAATGAACATACTATATATCATCATGACAACTGACGTAAGGGTGATTCCTGTGTAATTACTGCAATCAGTCAGATCTCCTTTTTTGCCATTTTCGCCAACATTCCTAGCTCTCATTCATCAGGTTTTGCTTATTCAGGTCACATTCTATAAAATGATCTTGTGTTTATTCTGGGAGTCACTTAATTTTCAGGCAATATCATCTTAGCTGTTATTACATCGTATCTTTTTAGTATTTTAATGGTAACTTCAAGTTCAAACACATTGAATTCATTCATGAACACATCAAGGTCTGCACCAGCATGAGGTATAACAATCAAACTATTCCTTTCATATCTGCTATTCATGACGTCACTAAACTGTTCTGTCCAACGTTGACTTTTTACCTTTTCTGTTGTTATAACAAATCCATCTCTCTTTTTTTATAAGTATATGCTTCTTTCTCTTTGCCCTAGTATGGATTTGATTTACAATTCTAAAGCAATTCTCACACCATAGCCAATCCTTGAGTTCTTAACTTTGTCAGCCTCATATGTTTTCCTGTCTAAATATTCTTTCAGATCATCCCTGTCTTTTTATTTGACTTCACTATCAATGCTGGAATACTTAGCATGCTCTACCTTGTAATTTTGATTACCTCCTCGAAAACTTTCAACCATCAATTTCTATCTTTATCTCCCTTTTATAGTATCCCAAGTATCATTTGATATCCATGGGCTTCTTGTAACTGCCTGTTCCGAACTTCCATAACAATTGACTGATATATGTTCTTAATATCACATCATTCTTCATCAATTTTCTGTTCTACGTCTCTTAAAGTCTTTAAGACAACAATTCAATTCCTACATCTAATTGCAAAGGCTTCTCTGTGCTTATCTTCTAGAAGCCTAGCTGTATCAAACCTAGATATTCTATCGACATTTCTGTTAGGTGCTTTCAGTTTTAATTTCAGTGTGATAATGGAGAGCTGGTGATCATTACTAATATCTGCACCTCTATAGCTTCTTACATTTACCTCAGTTCTTCTTCTCTCTTTATTTATGGCTATGTGATCTATTTGATTTATTGTAATTGCCACATGGAGAAATCCATGTATATTTGTGGATGTCCTTGTGTTGGAAAAGAGTGACTCCAGTAACAATATTGTTTGTTGAACAGAAACTTATAAAATGTGCCTCATCTTCATTTGCAACTTTGCCAAGACCCTCAACACACGTCACATTTTCTATACCTTGATTATTCCAACTTCAACGCTGAAGTCGTCAATCAAAGCTTTCATATATCTTTCTTGGATTTCATCTATTATTCTCTGCAGTTTTTCATAGTATTCATATTTCCTTTGTTAAGGGGAATCTTTTTTGGGTGTAAAGCAAACTATAATACTCATATTCCACTGCTTTGATTCAAACATGGTTAGTAACAATCTACTATTACAAGCTCTCAATTTAATTAATACCCTTTCTGCTCTTGGTACTATCATCATTCCTACCCCTTCTCTTCTAGCTCCATCCGCTCTTCCGGAATATATATATATATATATATATATATATATATATATATATATATATATATATATATATATATATATATATATATATATATATATATATATATATATATATATATATATATATATATATATATATGCCTTGGTCTAAGATTTCATTCTCAATCCCCTTACACCTTAAACTATATTTCATCAATTCATTCTCCACTTGTTGTAACTTTTTAATCTGAATCATAGTTCTAACATTGCAATTACCAATATTCCATTTTCTTTAGTGTTTATAAACTGGGATATTCTTAGTGCCCCGCTACGGCCGAGACTAGGGGCCTTTCTGTCATTTCAGCTTTCCATAGAATGACTAAATCCATAGAGGATTCATTGGCAGTTTTATCAGAGGGAAGCCAGTTCCTTGTGATGTATAGTGCCTATCTAACTCAGGCATATGTCCCCTGCCGGTCCATATTGATTTCAGTAAGATCATCCGCGAGCCATCAAGAATAGGAGCCGAAGAGACATCCTGTCTATCACCTTATACCCAATCCTTCACCCTGCTGCCAGTGACTTCAACGAGATCTACCGGGGCATTTCCTCCACACCCAAAGTTCTTGTTACTCCACCAAGTGGCTCACCTGTTTAAATAACTGTAGGCAATCATGGAATTCAACGATATACTACCTAGCATGGTATATATATATATATATATATATATATATATATATATATATATATATATATATATATATATATATATATATATATATATATATATATATATATATATATATATATATTTACACCCAAAAAAGATTCCCCTTAACAAAGGAAATATGAATACTATGAAGAACTGCAGAGAATAATAGATGAAATCCAAGAAAGATATATGAAAACTTTGATTGACGACTTCAGCGTTGAAGTTGGAATAATCAAGGTATAGAAAATGTGACGTGTGTTGAGGGTCTTGGCAAAGTTGCAAATAAAGATGAGGCACATTTTATAAGTTTCTGTTCAACAAACAATATTGTTACTGGAGCCACTCTTTTTCAACACAAGGACATCCACAAATATACATGGATTTTTCCATGTGGCAATTACAATAAATCAAATAGATCACATAGCCATAAATAAAGAGAGAAGAAGAACTGAGGTAAATGTAAGAAGCTATAGAGGCGCAGATATTAGTAATCATCACCAGCTCTCCATTATCACACTGAAATTAAAACTGAAATGACAGAGTCTGCTAAGATAAGGAAAATTTCTAACAAAATCAACATATACCCTTTAGAATTGTGCAATACAGCCATGGTGTCATGTTCTTGTTTTATCTGTAAATCTTCCAGTTTTGGAAAAGCTTATGAAGTCAGTTGAATTCTGGAGGTCTTCAAAAGCCTCAGATAATGGCTGGTCCATAAGATATGTCAACTGCTTCAGTAGTCATGCTGAAGCTGCAGTATGCAGAAAGCTATTGTCTAAAGTACACGTATTCTTTCTTATCTGTTACAATATCTACAAGAAAGAAACCCATTTAATGACCCAATTGCTAAAACATCTTTGTCTGCTAACACATGAGTCCTGAGGTCCTCGTAACTCTTCTAGTATGTTTCCTAAAGCCCCAAAATATGACATTTGTATATGAAATGAAGCAAAATATATATAAACAAAAATCATAATCAAAAGTAGGGGCTTTGTCAATTTGGATCCGCAATACAGATTTAGTAATACTGTACCACCCGTGTGTCACACGATAGTACATAGTAACCAAATTTCTCTTTTTTGTATATATTATCCTTTGCATCTTCACTCTCCCCTCGCACTGATAGCAACTTGTATCAACCTGTCTGCCTACTTCATTGCTAACTATTAACAGAACCAGTTACCGGTTTGACAAGAAATAGCATGTTAGTATTTTGTGGCCCTCTTACCGGGACCTAGTGTGTATATACATTATACTCAATGTGTCTGTAGTAAAGTTACTCAATTGCATTCACCTCGCATTTGTCTCACAACCTACTCTTGGTCCGTTACATTGGTGACCCCGGAGGTTGACTCGCTCCTCCTGCCCACCCACCCCCACACCCTGCCCCCGCCGGTCTCGCTGTTACTATGGTGGACTCCACGGAGGTTGGTGCCACCCCATTCAAACTTTTGTCGTTCGCCAGCTGAGATGCATTTGCTTGGTTTCAGCGCTCAGAAGTCCATTTCCGCATCAAGAGTGTGACTCGCTCAACCACCAAAGCAGATTATGTTCTTGCAGCAATACCCGAGGACACCTTCCCGGAAACGTCCGACTGGCTTTGTGAACACGGATACAACCCCAATAACATATGGCGATCTCTAAACAAACCTTCTGCAGCAGATCTCACCATCGCCAGTCGCTGGCATAGCAAAGCTTTTTCAGCTCTCTCAACAACCATTGGGGGACCAAAGGGCTTCGCTCGCCCTCAGGGAAATGACCAGCATCTCTTGCCTGCAACCTGCCACATACGGCTCTCCTTGTGAGGTGAACCTACTCCGTGCCCTTTGGGTACGCCGTTTACCCAAACCTGTACGCGCTGCCATAGCCGATGTCGATAGTTTACCCATAAAGAACTTGATGACCAAAGCCATCATCTTTATGGTCAGCCACTTCACGACCTTCAAGACATCCATCAACACTTCCACTCCTGACGAAGAGGACACTTATTCAACATCAACCGAAGATGACGTGAATACCGTAGGACACACTACTACCCCGGGACGTTCCGGAGAGGCGACAAAGCCACCTATCATCCACCACTCGCTCGCTCCCCATACCAACGACTTTTACAGTCACTTACTGCCGCCCATCGGTCGCAGATTTGCTACTACCACTCCAGATTCAGGACTGCCGCAAAGAAATGTGCCAATGATTGTCAGTCGCCAAAAACCGGGTAAGTAGGCCATCTCTTATGGTAGTGGCCTCCCGTGTTTCTTATCTTTTCTTTTTACATGATGCAGGAACGATCGTGTGATTTTTGGTAGACACAGGTGCTTGTCGTTCTCTTTTGCCAAGGAAACTTTTCAGGACACAACGTGGTCTGTCTAGTTCTGCCGATGTCGGCCTGGTAGCCTCAAAGGGATCTGCAATACCCACATACGATCACGAGAACCTTCCATTATCTTTTGGAAACGACAAATTTAATTGGAGGTTTCTCGTTGCTGACGTCATATTGCCAATCCTCGGTGTGGATATCCTCTCTCATTTCCACCTTCTGGTCGATGTCGCACACCGACGATTGGTCAATGCAGATTTGTACTTGTCAACACCTCTTTAACCCGGCCCTTCCAACCTCGCTCTCCACATCAGCGCACCCGCGGAAGCCTACACCCACTTCCTCATGTCGTACCCCGAAGTTTTCCGTCCAGAACTTCGCCAAATGCCCATGGCTCCTGCCAAACACAGTATTTATCACCATATCAACACAACGGGACCTTAAGTCTTTGTCAAATTCAGACGTCTGGCACCGGATCGATTGGCAGCCGCAAAACAGACATTTGCCGAAATGGAAGAAATTAGCCTTTGCCAAAAGGCCTCCAGCCTATGGTCATCACCCTTACACAGCGGTCTGAAAAAAGACAGCTCCTTCCGTCCGTGTGGGGATTTCAGGCGTCTGAACATGCAAAAATAACCGGATCACTATCCCCTCCCAAACATCGCCAAGATGACCTCCTACCTGCACAAAGTGAAGGTTTTCTCCACGCTCGACCTCCTGAAGGGGTATATTAGGTGCCTATGAACCCAAAAGACATTCCCAAGACCAACATCACCACTCCCTTCCGTACATATACCTTCAATTACTCCTGTTTTGGCCTTCGTAATGCTGGGGCCGCTTTTCAACATCTCATGGATAGCATCTCAGGGGACCTCCCCTTCTGTGTATGTTACGTGGACGACATACTTGTGTTCTCTTCCTCGAAAGAGGAACACCTCCGTCATCTGCCCATCGTACTCTACCGCCTACAACAAAATGGCCTTGTAGTCTGGTACCACAAGTGTACCTTTGGCACCAACGAAGTGTTGCTATTAGGGCACCGCATCACTCCTGAAGGAATCCATCCCCTCCCTCAGAAGGTAGCAGCCATTTCGAACTTCCACATACCCTCGACCATCAAAGCACGGCAGGAATTCTTTGGCATGATCAACTATTATCACCGTTTTCTGCCAGCTATTGCCGCCACTCTTACTCCCTCTCTACGCCTCCCTCAAGGGCAAGCCAAAAGACCTGAAGTAGGGTCCCTTTCCAGAAGTGGCCTTCTGCAACGCAAAGATTGACCTATCAACCGCTGATGCTCTCACTTTTCCCTTCCAGCACACCCCTCTCCTTCTCTCCACCGATGCCAGCGATGTCGCTGTTGGTGCAGTACTCGAACAGGTGGTCAACGGCTCGCCCCTCCCATTGGCCTTCTTCAGCAGAAAACTGTCAAAGGCAGAATCGGGTTATTCTACCACCGATCGTGAATTTCTGGCAGTCAGACAACATGAGTCTGGTCCACGCCTTCACTCGATAGTCTAAAGCCTGGTCCGCCCGTCAAGGTCGACATTTCTCCGCTGTGGCTGAATACAATTGCACCCTTCAACACGTCCCTGGGAATATAAATCCTATTCCCGATGCCCTGTCAAGAAACAAGTTGGCCACCGTTCAACTGGGATTGGATTTCAACGCCTTGGCTGAAGCCCAATGGCAGGATCCAGAGTATCAAGCATGTAGGACATCCTGCCCATCCCTCCGTTGGGAAGACATCCCCCTTGACGACTCCAACACCACCCTCCTCTGTGACGTCAGTACTGGTATACCGCAACCTCGACTTCCTGCACCCATGCTCCGACAGGTGTTTTATTTCATTCAGGGCCTTTCACAATCCTCGCACCGTTCTACTGCACAGCTGCTGAAGACGAAATTCATTTGGCATGGCATTACTAAGGATGCTAGGGATTGGTTCCGGGCCTGTACTTCTTGCCAAACTTCTAAAATACATCAACACACGGATTCAGGAGTGGGCATCCTTCCCCAACCTCAGAGTCGTTTCTCCCACATTCACGTCGATGTTCTAGGCCCCCTATTAACATCACAAGGACATCGTTACCTGTTTACCGTCATCGACCGCTCCACTCGTTTTCCTGAAGCCATTCCCATGGAAACTACAACGTCCACCTCATGTACATCTGCCTTACTCTCAAGATGGATAACAATATTTGGTATCCCTGAGCATATTACTTCTGACAGGGGTACCACTTTCACCTCTCAAATGTGGGCATCATTACCGAATCTCCTGGGCATCACCCTACATCAGAAAACTGCCTATAACCCTGCTGCCAATGGAATGATTGAACGTTTTCATCGCACAATCAAAGCAGCTTTGATGTCCCTCTGCAAGGACTTCAACTGGCTTATCCAGCTTCCTTGGGTCCTCCTGGGACTAAGGACCACTCCTAAAGATGCCCTGGATGTCTTGGGAGCTGAAATGGTGTATAGCGACTCGTTGGCCGTCCCTACCGAATTTTTTCCTTTTGCAACCTCCTCCGATGATCTCCAGCACATACGTCATGTCGTGGGAAAATTTACACCCTGCCACCAGACTTACAAGCCCCAAGCAAAGCATCACATGCCGACAGACTTGCACTCTGCAACCCATGTGTTCCTACGCAACAGCACTAGCAAGCCACCGCTAACGCCCCCTTACACGGGCCCTTTCCTTGTGATCTGAAGCAATCCGAAAGCATGTCTACTAAACATTCATGGCAAAGAAGAATGGGTCTCCATTGATCGTCTAATACCTGCTTATCTCCGGCCAGAATGCCTGCCCACAGTTCACCTCTCTAGATCAGGGGGACCTATTTAACATGTACAGTGTGTCATTTTTAGGGGGTTGAGCCATGTACCACCCGTGTGTCATATGATCATACATAGTAATGACATTTCTCTTTTATGTATATATTAGCCTTTGTATCTTCGCTCTCCCCTCGCACTGACTGCAACTTGTATTAACCTATCTGCCTACTTCATTATTAACTGTTAACAGAATGGGTTGCCGGTTTGACAAGAAATAGCATGTTTGTATTTTGTGACCTTCTTACCAGGACCTAGTGTGTATATATTCTCGATGTATCTGTAATAACGTGACTCAGTTGCATTCATCTCGCCTATGACTCACAACCTACTCTTGTCGCGTCACAACTACTAAGGTCATATGCGTCTAATTTATATTCTTCACTGTCCTGTACTGCCACTTCTTAGGATCATCCAAGTTTCGACTAGAGCTGGAAGTCTTGTCTGTTCAAATTAGAAAGTTATTCAGTTTTGTTTTTATGTACAGCACCAAGCATAGGTGTTTTATAATCACTAACCATCGGATACCGCAGTACTGGTATATTGATGCCGAAGAAGGTATTTTATTAGAAAAAATTGCTGCAATTTTTTTACTATCCAGAAAACTAGCTCACCTCCGAAAGTAAGCTTTATTTAAATAGGAAGTTTTCGAATTGGATTTAGTAGCCTAACTTTTGTATATATTATCAAGAAATTTTATCTAGATTTAAGAATTTCTTCAAGTTGGCCAACGGATAAAAAAAAGCAACAAAAAACAAATTGCCGTTCACAGCAAATATAAATTCAGTTACCCAAAATTTTATTTTACTCATCAAAACCTTGCCAAATTTTCGTAACTAAATAGATGGTAACATCCACGTGAAATTTGACCACTGTTGGTTCACTAATTACTACATTGGGCCAAAACATGGAAGCTAAATATTTCCCTCCACGCTGTGCTGGTACCAATGTGCAAGGCATCTGTTAGTTGATAACTGATAGGCGAGGTGAATGCAAATAACTTTATTTCAACGGATCATAAATTTATATACAGGGACTTGCGAGCAAGTATGTCACAAAAACTCAAACATGATAAATCCTGAGCTAGCATAATAAACAGATTTTGAAGCAAAGCAAAAAAATCTATTTTTGGGTGAGATAGCCATGTCGTCCTCTTGGAAGGTTCCTTTAGGCAGCTTTCTAAGGGATATTTAGCTACAGTGATACTCCCAGAGAATTGACCATAGGTTTTCAGAATTCTAACTCCTGGTGCGAGTATCCTTTAAGAAATTTCTTAAGGATATTGCATAATATCAGGGGACGTATTTCCTGTTACGACACATGGCAATCTTCACCCCGAATAGAGTTTACGCTCTGAGGAGAAAGAGGGGCGAAAATGAAGGGGAGCTGTCATCAAGGTTACCCGGTGGATCCCCTTACCGTACTACTACAGCGCTACGCATAGCGACCCATTCATTGTTGCAATTATGTATGGATGGCTACAGATAGAGTAGTTTCGGGCGCGGATTGTTACATATGTATATTCCTTTTCCTAGAAAAGGAGGGCGGGTCCATCAGGACGACATGGCTATCTCTACACAAAAATAGATTTTCCCGTTGCTTCAAAATCCGTTTTTTGGGCTCAGCCATGTCGTCCTGAAGGAAGCTTACCAGAAAATTACTTGAAAGTACTATATCTGTGGGTTTGTATAAGTGCCTTAACCTTGAGTCAGCTTTTATATTCTCACCCAGACCACATAAATATATGACGCTACCGTTATTCGTCATATCCGCTAAGCTTGCAACAAGCTTAGGGCTTCCTGGCCCCCACAGGGAAACTGTCAACTCTAACTATAAAAGTGAAAAGGTTTGTATACGTCGGAACAAATGTAATTAACTTACCATAATTATGTTCACACGTATAAGCATATTCAAGTGTTTACATTATTTTTAGGAAAAATAATCAAGAAACTGTGGCTAGTTTAATTCAGCTATTTATGGGGCGAATAAGATGCAAATACATTTTTTACATTTATTTGTATAGACAACATAAAAATAACAACAAATGTATTAAAATAGAATCATATCCTTTACCACCAACATTCTAAAGGTACATAATTATATTTATCACCTGTAAGGGAAGAAATATATTATTAAAACATTGCCACTCAAAATCATTGTAAAATTATTAAGATAATTTCACTGTAAATGTTGGATGAGTTTAAACACTGCGTACGAGTGTACACACGGCACTGGTGTTATTGGTTTGATTCTACACCTATAAAGAACAGTACAAGGGGCACCAGGGTGACCCTAATAAAAGGTATTACACTGTAAGGAATTAACACCTTTTCACCTAAGTTGTAAAGTCCCAAACAGTTAACTGTTCATCGCATCATTAGACGACAGGTTTTATAACACTACCTGCCGCCACCACAAAGTGTTTCAGCTTGTGCACTTGCTTCGCATGATGTTTATAGAAGACTCTAGAGGATTTCCAACCTGTGTATGAGCAGAGTCTATCAAAGTCCATGTACTGAAAAAAGTTCAGCGAGGAAGCAATTTTTCTAGGATCATGACCTGCGGGTGTACTGTCAGGATCCGCTCTGCGAATAAAGTAAATGAGCTTTGCCCTCAGTTGTTTCAGGGATAAGTTTGATCCTGAGGTCTCGCCTATGAAGAGCTGTCCTCCCTTGAAGTCTGAAGTTCTTTGATGATAGACCTTTAGACCAGTGGTTCCCAATCTGGGGGGTGCGCCCCACTAGGGGGGCTTGAGGACGATACAAGGGGGGCGTGAAATCATCTGCTCGAAATTACTTGCTTAATAGAATAATAAAATCATTAAAAGAACAAATATCTGCCATTACATACATGCATCCATCTCACTAAATTTGACCAGAAATTGTGCCTTAGTCTCATAAGTATTTCCAAATATTATACGCCATGTTTTCAAATTATCTATTCTTAAAATTGCAACTCAATTTTGCCAATTTGCTAATGTTCAAACTTTTTTTTGCTCACTTTGAACCAAATGTTTCGTTTTTAGTTACTGGGATGTATTATTATTTGTTTGAGTGGCTTTCATTATTAAAATGTAATACAAACAGAAATCTGCTTTTCTGGACAATGTTAAGAAATAAATGTAAGAATCATTTCATATAAAAAAAAGAGAGGGATGGGGGCGTACGGGTCTACTGGAAGCAAAAAGGGGCCGTCAGGTAAGATAGTTTGGGAACTACTGCTTTAGACACTCTACTGGACATAGAGAGACATCTTCCTTCAGAGGGCAGATTCTCCAAGGACCCCACCTTTTGGTGGGAAGTTCGTTTTTGGCGAGAAAGGTAGGATCGGGAAAAAGATTCAAGTCTCCCACTTCTGTGAACTGAATATGGCCCTTGTCTCTTGATAGGGCTACTATTTCACTAACTCTAGCCCCTGCGGCTATAGCAAACAAATAAAATCAATTTTTGTGTTAGATCCTGTAGGGAGCAATCTTTATTGTTCAAGTTCGAAGCATAGTGCAAGACTTTGTCCAAAGATCATGAAATGGGCTTCGGAGTGGCTGGTGGTTCAAGTCTAGCGTATGCCTTCGGAAACTTGTTGAAGATTTCGTTTGACAGGTCCACCTGGACGGCGTATAGAATAGGTCTATTCAAAGCTGACTTACACCTAGTTATCGTGGTGGAAGCCAAGCCTTGTTCATGAAGGTGGATGAAAAAGGACAGGCAGCAGTCTATTGAGACTTCCGTCGGCTTTTTTGCTTTAACAAAATAGACCCACTTCTTCCAAAATGATTCATATTGTCATCTGGCTGATTTTGACTTATATTCTTCTATAAAGTCGATACTGTCTTTCAAGATCCCAAATCTTTTCTTGACTGCTAAGGCGAGAAAATCATAAGATGAAGGTTTTGGGTTCTCAGTGATGAAGCGAAGACAGTCGACTTCTGAACCAGATGGGACAGAACTGGGGTCAGTAAAGGAAACAGCCTAAGCTTCATTTCTATCACCAGAGGGAACCAATTCCTCTTGGGCCACTTGGGGGCCACCACTGCTGCTGTCCCCTTGAAGGATCTCAGCTTGTTGAGGACCTTCAGCAGGAGATTTGTTGGAGGGGACAGGTAAATGTGAGTCCATCTGTTCCAATCGAGGGACATGGCGTCCGTCGCTTCTGCCCGAGGGTCTTCGTATGGGGCTTCGTATCAAGGTAGTTTCTTGTTGTCGCTCGTTGTGAAGAGGTCGATCTGAAGTTCCCGGACTTTTTCCAAGATGAAGGAGAATGAGCCTGCGTCTAGGGACCATTCTGATTCTATCGGCTTTTGCCTGGATAGAGCGTGAACTGCTGATAAGTGCCATCTTTTCTTTCTTGCCAAGCGAAAGATGGCCAACATCACTTGGTTGATGTTGGGCGATCTCGAGCCTTGTCGGTTCAGACATCTCATTATCACTTCGCTATCCAAGACCAGCATAAGGTCGGTTTATCTGTGAGGGGATAGCTTCTTCAACATCAGGACTGCCGTGGCCTCTAGAATGTTACTGTGAAAGGTCTTGAATAGGGATGACCAGGTCCCTTGAGTTTTCATTTGATCGGAATGACCTCCCCATACCTCCGTCGAGGCATCCATGTGGATGACTACCGATGGTTGAGATGGTTGTAAGGGAATAGTCCTTGGTAGGCTCTTGACCTTTGACCACGGCCTCAGAAGCGATCGCAGTAAAGTCGGTGTCGGTCTCTGTAGATCTCTTCGAGCGTTTGATGTGTATCTTCTCCAGAATCCTGACGCATCTTTCAGCTGTGCTCCTAGCACTAGGTCTGTCACTGCTTCAAACTGGAGAGAGCCCAGTACTCTTTCCTGTTTGCGTCTTGAAATCCTGTTGGATTTCAGTAGTCTCTTGACAGAACCAGCAATCTCTCTCCTCTTCTTTAGTAGAATGGAGAGGCAGTGTGATTGCAAGTTCCAATGGATTCCCAACCATTGAAACTCTTGAGCTGGAGAGAGGCGAGACTTCTTATAGTTGATTTTGAATCCCAGATGTTCCAGGAACTGGATCACTTTTGTGGTTTCCTGCAGACAAGCAGTCTTGGATGCTGCCCATACCAGCCAGTCGTCCAGGTAAGCAGCTATCTGAACGGCTTTTAAGCGTAGCTGTTGTACAACTGCATCCGCAAGTTTCATGAAGATCCTTTGGGCTATGTTTAGTCCAAAGGGCATGGCTCTGAAGACATACTTTGTCTTTTGTAGCTTGAATCCTAGGTAGGAGGAGAAGGGGCGACTGACTGGAAGGTGCCAGTAAGCATTTGCTAGGTCTGTTTAGACTGTGTACGCCCCTTTTGGTAACAGGGTCCTTATGTGTTGTAGGGTTAACATCCGGAACTTGAGTGTTCTCGATGAACTTGTTGAGTGGAGACAAGTCTAGAATGACTCTGAGTTTGCCCGAGTCCTTCTTGGGAACACAAAACAGCCTTCCCTAGAATTTGATGGACTTTGCTTTCCTTATAGCCTTTTTGTTCAAGCGTTCTAAGGTATATTCTTCCAGTAAGGGGGTGGAGTGTTGAAAGAACTGAGGAAATAAAGGTGGAGATCTGTTCCATTTCCATTCTTGTCCATTCTTGATTAGGCTGCGGGCCATTTATCGAAGGTCCAACAATCCTGAGAGTGGAGAAGTCTCCCTCCTACTTAGAGCATCTCATTGCTTGGATGGTCCGGAGGGTTTGCCACCCTGACCACGTCCTCCCCTACCTCGTGAGAGGTATCTTGAGGAGCCCCGTCTAGATCCTCTCCCTTTCGGGCGATAGGTAGTGGTGTGCCTCTCAAAACCTGGGATAAAGGCTGGTGACTGGGCTACCAGCTGTTGAGGCACCACTACTCTATGGCAAGACCAAGATAGGGTTGTCGCCTAATGGCAACACCTGGAGGGAAGGTAGGGTTTACCCTTAAATCTCGAAAAGAGACGAGTATCGAATTATATTAGTAATTCTAAGAGATATGCTATCTCCTACTGAATTGATAAAACGATGCAAGAGGGTAAACGGGGATAATGTACGGAAGTATACTAAAACGCATCAGGCTAGCATAACGCGAGTCGAGATCTCGGCTATGCTATGTCACCGAGACTCTATCGAATGCGATCGAGATATTTCACAGAAGAGGTAATATATGTGCATGATCTTATCTTCACTAGTATGATTTTGCCTAAATAGCTATAATTCATTAAAACTAAATACTGGGGACGTTGTACTACTGACTAAATAAAGCATATATGGCGTACGACAGCATCCGAAATGGCGCCTCCGGTGAAAGGCTTTGCTCCGATAAACACATCTAAATTATGCTAATTTAACTGTGAGAAGGGAGCTAAAAATTATACACAGGAAAGATTAAATACTCAAGTTTCTTGAGGCTGAAGATGATGGAGAATACATGATAAATCTAATAATTAGTAACACAACACCGAGAGCAACCGGGAGATACACCGTGCTTAATTCTCTACTAACAAAGGAATGCGTTGCCATGCGTGGCGCTGTAGTAGTGCAGAAAGGGGATCCATCGGGTAACCTTCATGACGGCTCACCTTCATTTTAGCCACTTTTCCCCCTCAGAGCGAAAACTCTATTCGGTGGGAAGATTGCCATGTGTCGTATCAACAAATATGGCCCCCGATATTATGCGACATCCTTAAGAAATTTCTTAAAGGATACTCGTGCCAGGAGTTAGTATTCTGGAGACCTATGGTCAATTCTCTAGGAGTATCACTGTACCTAAATATCCCTTAAAAAGCTGCCTAAAGGAACCTTCCATCAGGACGACATGGTTGAGCCCAAAAACACAAACTGGTCTATTAATCGTGCAGGAAAAGCAAGTGATATGACAAAAAACTTTAAACCGTTACTGTGTACGAGCGGGTATGAAACACTTGCGGTACAACACACAACATAATCCAGCATACTCGGATACTATGTGTACATTCCACAGCATGTTAGCCGGATTGTGACCCGTAATAGATGGGTTTACAATATTCTATTGGGGCGTACATTTTAAAAAATATGATCAAATCTTTCGGCCTCAGACAGGTGATTATACACCCCCACCCACACCCCCACCTCACTAGCTCTTGAACTAAATCAATCATTATTATTATTAATATTATTATTATTATTATTATTATTATTATTATTACTATACTCCCTCATTCATTATATAAATCTTAAGCACATGAAATGGTTATACCCCCATTTTTCATTGTATCATTATCATAATTGTTGCTTTTATCATCACCGATCCGAATATTATCATCATTATTATTGAAAATGAGTATTTAGTCAATATAATGAGATAATGTGAAATTCTATGCTATGCAGATCTTGTCATTAGCCAAAATTAAAGATACGTAAGAATGGCCAATCACAAAGTGAAAGACTTATCGTCTACCCACATATAACTCATTAAACCATCCTCTTATAAGTATAGGTCTGTAATCATTGATCGGGAGGCGAGACAAATGGTAACGAGAGGAAAAATTGTGGAGTTGCTAGATTTCGGACATTCCTCACGAGTTATAGCTACACGTTTTGCTATAGTATTATCGACTGTGGACAGCCGGACAAGCAGACTTATTTTTATTATGTCTGTTTGTTTATTTTTGTAGTCTTCATCATTGGCAAATTAATAAATAAATGACCAAATGAGAAATTATTCAATAAAATCATACATGTAAAGACATTCCGTGGAATAATCCGGAGTTATAAAACAGCCAAATTTAATGACTACAATATATTTTCTTTCGCAAAACATCTGGAATGAAAACCAACCAAACAAATCTTGAGCAATACAGCATCAACATGGATGCAGATTCTTCCCTCCCTCTACTCACTTGTCAAGAAAAGAAAGTGATAATTTGTTTCCACAATAGCGAAATTTTATGTATACACACTTGAGGATAGTTCAATAACAATATTCTTGGTTTCACGAAAAATTCATAATTTGGCGGAAAAAAAAGACTTTCTATTTGGAATGATGCCTTCACGAAAACTATCTATTTATTTAATCTTAAACAAGGAATTCTTTTTATCTACCACTTTAAAGTCCTAAGAGCTGGATGAATTTGGCAACTCTTCAGCAATATTCAAATACTGTAGAACAATTCCTTTAATCTACATTCCTTCAGAAATTGAGAGAGAGAGAGAGAGAGTATTCTTATTTAACGCAAAACGACCAGGTAATGGAATTGCCTAGAAACTGCCTCCGACTAGCATGAAAGGAGTAAGGTAAACTTGTACATCTCTGGAACCCGTTCACGATAACGAGATTATTTTGAATGCATGAATATTTTTGTTCCTTCTTGTAATTATGTTTTCGTTTAAACGGTGTAGGCTACATTAACTTATATATATATATATATATATATATATATATATATATATATATATATATATATATATATATATATATATATATATATATATATATATATATATATATATATATATATATATATATATATATATATATATATATATATATATATATATATATATATATATATATATATATATATATATATATATATATATATATATATATATATATATATATATATATATATATATATATATATATATATATATATATATATATATATATATATATATATATATATATATATATATATATATATATCAAAATGTATCGCACACTAAATGAAAGGCTATGGTTTGCAGTATCTTAATTTGGGTACACACAAGTAATTTTAAAGAAGAAATATCAAATGTCCTTATTTAGCTAATCATAAAATATGTCTTCCAATTAGATGTTTCATACGTCAATAAATTACAAATCATTCAAGAATGAATATTACACACTAAAAAATTCTAATATTTTTCTTCGCTAAACTAAACTAGAATACCATTTCAACAATTAAGAACTATCTTCATCTTACTCCATTAATCCTAATCCTTAAAGAATCAACACAAAAACCTTTTGAATGAAACAACTTAACTTATATGGAAAGAAGTGTTATAGGTAGAATCTGAATGTGTACATACAATGTTTTAAACATCTACAAAGACGTAAATATGGATGGCTATGAACGCGTCTGGTTTGTCTTATTAAGAATATCATACAAGATTCACGACACTAGATATCTCGTGCTATTATATTCTAGTGGTATATTCATATCCAATACAGCAGGAAAAGGAATTCTAGGACTTATCCTTTAGTGTCACTCTACATCCCAGAAAAAAAAAGAGCTAAATTAAACTGCTGAAGTCTGGCTTTAATTGAGTAACCAGTTGTCATTTCTGCATTGCCTCTCAATTTTATTTCTATTTCTGAAATTACTCAGGTTTCTTTAATTGTGTGGAAAACTGATTAAATTTTTTCTTAAGTATCTGAATCATGAAGCAGGTTTTTCATATCTTTTAATTGACCTTAAAATATAACTAGTGTGTTTAAAGATGTGCTAGAATAAATGTTCCATATAGTACATACACGAAAATAATTTTTTTTTATTCTACGCTATGTTTACTAAAATGCACCTATATGGATATTTATCTTTACAGGGCATAATCTGGGTGACTGATACTATTGCACATCTACATACTCCTTTGAGAGCAATAGCCCCTTTTGTAGACTTATACCGAATCTTAAATACCTCCCTGCATCTAACTTGTTTAAGAACCATCATTAATAATAATTTCTCACAGCATCAATATTCCATTCGCTCTAGGTTCCCTACCAACATATACTTATCTGTATTTAGAATGATGTCTTATTTTCAACAAATCATTTGCCGTGGTAATATCATTCGTACTTCTAATACACCATGTTAATTTTCAACACTTTACTAACATATTTAATCTGCCGGGGTATGTTATCCCCAGTAATGATAGTTAATAAAAGATTGAAGTTTGGAACAAGACTAAAAAACGGATTTTGAGCGAAGCGAAAAATCTATTTTTGGGCGAAATGGCCATGTCGTCCTGATGGAAGGTTCCTTCAGTAGCTTCCTTTGGATATATATGACTACCATAATATTCCCAGAGAATTGAACTAAAGGTTTTCACAGAATTCTAACTTCTAGAGCGAGTACTCTAAGGTTTTCCCTTTAGAATATCGTATATCAACAGGGGACGCATGCATTAACACGTCACATGGCCATCTGCACCCCACCTAGCGTTTACGCTTCGAGGGGGAAATGTGGCGAGGTAACTGAGGTGCCGTTCCAAAGTTACCCTACCTTCGTCACTGTTATGATACTCGCAACGTAAACAAACCGGCGCCATACTTGTGTGACGTTACGTCCGCCCTCATTCCGTTCTAGCTCACTACCAGCCTCCGCGATACAATACAGCAGGGAGGGGCCTAGCAGGCTGAACTTGAACAGTTGGGCGGGTCGATCAGGACGACATGGCCATCTCGCCCAAAAATAGATTTTTCGCTTCGCTCAAAATCCGTCTCTTGGGCTCAAGCCATGTCGTCCTGATGGAAGTGTACTAGAGAATTAATGTACCGTGGATTTGTTCCCATTTCAAGTGCCTGGTACTCCGAATAAACATTCCCGTGGTCTGGTGACCAAAGAGACCGTGACATCTCCGTTAAATGTCACTACCAGAGGCATTACACTGACCTGGCATCACGGCCCCCTGGCGAGGAAGGTCCTAGTAGGACAAGAGGAATATCTCGAAGTAATCTGACGAAGAAAGACTCACCTGGATAAGAAATTGTGCCGTTCTCAAGACAGATCAGAAGGGTAAATATTTGTGTAGGAACAAATTTATACCATTAGGTGAGTGTATATAAGACAGTAGGTATACTAATCATAATAAACTCTAGAGTAGGTTCAATAAAACAAGAACAGCAATATATTTTCATATAAAAAATAGGAGCGAAAAGAGACACATATGGTAAATAAAATAAATATTTTATTTGAAATTTGCATGGAAATATGGAAAATCATGTATAATAATAAAATACAATAATAGACATAGATATGGTAAAAAGATGGTAATGCAGAATCTGAAAGGGAAACAATCTTTTCTGTAATCACTAGTTCCTGAGGAACGCCAGTCTTTTAAATCATAATACACTTCATGTCCGAGAACATGTGGCACACGTGTACGAATCTATGTCGTTTCACCCTGGTAAAGGACAGTCCATTAGTGACACTAAGTGTCCCTTGAAATCACTATGTATCGCACTAGGGTCAACACAGGCACCCGTTTGAGTTAAAGTCCCGAAAAAACTCACTGTCCTACGCAGCACTAAACAGCAGGTTTCATCACGCTACCTGCTACCACCACGAATCGCTTGACTTCTTGCACCTGCTTCGAATAGTGTTTGAAGAACACTCTAGGGGACTTCCAGCCTGTGAAGGATCAGAGGCTTTCGAAGTCCATTCCTTGGAAGAAATTTAGGGAAGAGGCGACTTTCCTGAGATCGTGACCTGCGGCTGTACTATCGAGATCCGCTCTGCGAATAAAGTAGGTGATTCTCGCTCTAAGTTGTTTTAGTGACAAGTCGCTGCCCGACGTTTCTCCTTTGAAAAGCTGTCTTCCACCATAGTCAGAAGTTCTTCGAAGATAGACCTTAAGACTCTCCACTGGGCATAGAGAGACATCTTCCTTCAGGGGGCAGATTCTCCAAGGGACCCATCTTTTGGTGGGAATTTCATTTTTAGCGAGAAACGTTGGGTCGGGGAAGAGGGTAAGTTCCCCCGTGTTGGCGAACTGTATCTGGCCCTCTTCTCTTGATAATGCCACTATTTCACTGACTTTGGCTCCCGAGGTGAGAGCAAAAAGGAAGATTACTTTCTGAGTCAAGTCTTTCAGAGGGCAAGAATCATTGTCCAGGCTAGAGGCAAAATGAAGCACCTTATCCAGGGACCAGGTGATGGGTTTCGGTGGAGGTGCTGAACGGAGTCTAGCACACGCCTTCGGGAGTTTATTGAAGATTTCGTTGGATAAATCTATTTGGAAGGCATATAGAAGTGGTCTGGTCAAGGCCGATTTGCAAGTGGAAATCGTATTGACTGCCAAGCCTTGTCCATGAAAGTGAATAAAGGACATGCAAAAAGCTATGGAGGTTTCCGTAGGATTTTTTGCCTTGACGAAGGATACCCACTTCTTCCAGGATGATTCATATTGCCTTCTGGTAGACTTTGTTTTGTATTCCTCTAGGAAGTCTAAACTTTTCTTCGAGATCCCAAACCTTTTCTTCACGGCTAGGGAGAGAAAATCATGAGATGAAGATCCTTGACGTTCTTTGATGAAGCGGAGACAGTCGACTTCTGCACCTGTTGGGAGAGAACTGTGCCCGGCAGAGGGATCAGCTTGGGCTGTAGCTCCAGGACTAGGGGGAACCAATTGCTCCGGGGCCACTTGGGAGCCACTAGGGCTGCTATCCCTTTAAAGGTTCTCAGTTTGGAGAGGACTTTCAGCAGAAGGTTGGGTGGAGAGAACAGGTAAATCTTGGACCATCTGTTCCAGTCCAGGGACATGGCGTCCATTGCTTCGGCTTTGGGGTCCTCGTAAGGGGCCACATATCGAGCAAGTTGCTTGTTGTTGCTCGTCGCGAAGAGGTCGATCTGTAGTTCCGGGACTTGACGAGAGATGAAGGAGAATGATCTTGCGTCTAGGGACCATTCCGACTCTAAGGGGTTTGTCCTCGATAGAGGGTCCGCCATCACGTTGCGGAATCCTTGTAGGTGAGCTGCAGACAGGTGCCACTTCTTCCTGTCCCCTAGGCAGAAGATGGGTAATAGCACCTGATTTAGGTGGGGCGATCTCGAGCCCTGACGATTGAGACATCTGACTACTACCGAGCTGTCCAGAGTTAGACGGATGTGTATCGAAGGACGCGGGGATAATTTCTTCAGGGTGAGAAGAACCGCATGGCCTCCAAGATGTTGATGTGAAACGTCTTGAATAGGGGAGACCATGTTCCGTGAACTTGTCATTGATGGGAGTGGCCCCCTAACCCTCCAGAGAAGCGTCCATGTGGATGTTGAGCGATGGAGGTGGAGGTTGGAGAGGGATGGATCTTTTCAAGGTCCTTGCTTCTGACAACGGGCTTAGAAGGGAGTGAAGCCTGTCTGGTAGGGGTCTCTTGAGGTCTCTTCGAGCGACGGATGCATTTCGTCTCCAGACTCCTGATGCATCCTTTAGCTGTGCTCGTAGCACTGGGTTTTTCACTGAGGCAAACTGTAGTGAGCCGAGAACTTGCTCTTGCTGTCGTCTTGAGATCCGTTTGGATTTGAGAAGCCTTCTGACAGACCCTGCTATTTCTTTCCTTTTCTTTAGTGGAATGGAAAAGCGGTGTGACTGAAGATCCCAATGGATTCCTAATCATTGGAACTTTTGAGCTGGAGCGAGGCGAGACTTCTTGGTGATTATTATGAAACCCAGATGTTCCAGGAACTGGGCTACTTTGCTGAAAGCTTTCAAACATTTTTCTGGGGAAGTTGACCAGACCAGCCAGTCGTCAAGGTAGGCCATCACTTGGACGCCCTGAAGGCGTAGCTGGTGGATGATCATGTCTGCTAGCTTGGTGAAGATTCTCGGAGCCACGTTAAGCCCGAAGGGCATGGCTCTGAAGCGTAGCTTCTTCGATGGAGCCGGAATCCTAGGTAGGAGGAAGCGTGGTGGTTCATTGGGATGTGCCAGTAGGCATCTGCCAGATCTATTGAGACCATGTAGGCCTTGTGAGGCAGTAGGGCTCTTATTTGTTGAAGAGTCAGCATCTTGAATTTGTTGTTCGCAATGAATTTGTTGAGGGGTGATAAGTCGAGAATGACTCTGAGTTTGTCTGAGTCCTTCTTGGGAACACAAAACAGTCTTCCCTGGAAACTGGTGGACTTTACCCTCTTGATCACTTTCTTGTTCAAGAGTTCTAGGACATATTCTTCCAAGAGGGCAGTTGATGGCTGGAAGAATTGGTGGAAGGTTGGGAGTGGTTGTGTCCAGCTCCAACCCAGTCCCTTCTTGATGATGCTGTGTACCCAAGGATCAAAGGTCTAGCGATCCTGAAAGTGGCGGAGTCTTCCTCCCACCGGAAGCACTTCATTGCTTCTGGTTTCCCGAGGGCTTGCCACCTCGGACGCTAGCTCCCCTTCCTCCTCTGCCCCTGGAGGGGCGGCGCGAGGAGTCTCTGCCTGAGCCTCTACCTCTAGGACGAAAGGTAGAGGACTGACGTTTGTAGGCAGGGGCAAAGACCGGTGACTGTGACACCACCGGTTGGGGGACCAACTGAAAGGTCTGTTGCAGCTGAGCGACCACTTGGGGAGTAGCGGGAGCCGGAAACTGGCGTTTTTGTTGACGCTGCGGGGGTCTTGGTTTGGAGGATTTCCTCTTAGGCTGAAAGCCTTCTTCCTGAGAGGATTTCCTCTTGCATGACATGCCCCACTTGTTGAGAAGGTTCCGATTCTCAGAGGCGGCTTTGTCGACTATCTCTTTCACCAGAGCAGAGGGAAAGAGATGCTTACCCAAGATGTTGGAGGAGATTAGTTTTCGAGGTTAGTGTTTTACTGCCGCGTTGGCAAACACAAACTCTCTGCAGGTTCTTCTGGCCCTGATGAATCTGTACAGGTCCTTCATCACAGTCACTAGGTGGGTTTTGGCAAGAACCATATAGAGGTCTGGGACTCTAACGTCCCCTGCCATGACCTCGAGCTGAATCTGGTGAGACAGGGAGGCAGCTAGTCTCTCCTTGGTCTTTTGCTCCCGACGAAGAAGGTGGTCATTCAGTTTCGGGAGGTCCTCGTTGAACTGACGTCCAGCTACGCCAGGGCCCAGCTTCCTAACCGTGAAGGTGAACTGGATATCTTTCCAGAACTTGTCGTCGGGGGGAAGGGCGAGGGAGAGAGGCCTACACTCCTCCAGAGTAGGACAGGGTTTTCCTTCCTCCACCGCCTTTATGACCGCATGGAAGGCCTTTTCCACGAAGAGGAAGGTTGCGGAAGGGGGAGCAAGAAAGGACGAGTGCTTCTTGCTCAGAGCTGGCATTTTTGAGTTGGTAAAACCCCGGCTCTTCAGGCATTCTGCCAGTAAGGCTCTTTGGGCTCAGTCTCCTCATTGGAGGCCGGTTCGGACCTAAGTCGGACGTAACAGCCCGGGTAAGCCTCGAAGTTAGGGAAGAATTCCACTTCTTCAAAAAGGATAGAACCTAACTTGTCGTTGATGAATATTTTGCCAGTTGTAATTGGCATATGTTCGGCGTACCTCCAAGGGTTAGACTCCGAGCATGAAGGAAGGTCCTTAACCGTGATCTTCTTCGGTTGCTTCCATCCCATCAAACGACTTGTAATCTCCGCAGAATGCTTGTTAAGCTTCTCGTCCATTAAAGCCACCAATACCCGGATGGCATCATCGGTGGCGGGCAGCAGGGTCTGCGATGCGGCGGAGGTAGAGGGGACTGGCTCCTCGACCACTAAGGGAGCTGCCGGAGGTGGAGGCGCGACCTCGCCCTCCGAATCAGGGTATTCCACCTGATCCTCTTCTTCCTCCGGATCTCGCCCATGAGGGTCCTCTCGATGTTGTCGGACACGTCCGACATCTTCTCCACCTTGTCTGGACTACACTTGCTAAGCGTAGTCTCGATGTCTGGTTCGACGGTCAGTTGAACTAAGGGGATCTGATCCTGAGGGATCACAGAATCTGCCGACGCTTTCGGGAAAAGGATGGTCCTCATCTTCTCTTCGAGGAGGCCTTTGCAGACTGGGCAGGACACTGGATCCCAATACTTTATGTTGCCCTTCTTTGCAGTACAGGAGGCGTGGGTCCAACAAGCTCCATGCCCGTAAAAGTCCGGGCGGCGAACCGAGCAGAAGGTGCTCTCACACTTCAGGTACTCCTCCTGTAAAAGAAAGAGAACATGAGTACATGGAAAATAGAGTCATGTCTTACAACACTCTTAACTTAAGATTCCTTAATCTAATACTTAAACTTAGAATTTGTGTTATGCGAGCTCCGGATAGGTGAGCTAGAAAAGAAGCAGGAAGACACACACTTGTGAATCCCATCCAGCCAGGTACCGCGACCTTTTCTGCCGGCAATTCCTTAGGACCTGAGGTTCTAGGAGAGGGAATGGTATCCCTATGGGGAAGCCAGACTAGGCTTCCTTATAAAGGAATTGTCCACAGAATAGAGAAGGTCTGAAATCGTTCAGAACCTAGATAAAAGAGGGGAAAATAGGATAAACCCCAGAATATTTGGGAAGGTCCCGGTAAGAGACTGCACTGAGAAGCACAGAGTATGCTGGAAACATAGTATTGTAAAATCATACAGCTCAGACTCAGTATTCAGGGTATGAAACAGCAAAGAAAATCAGTCTGGCTATATGGATGTATAGGTCAACTGCCGGCGCGGGGCCGGCAGCCGGAGGGAAGGGGTGCTTGTCCCTGGAAGCCGCAGAGCATCGCCGGCAAGCCGGCGGACTGGTCCAGCGGGAAGAATCCATCAAGGCTACACACTGAGCAGCAGAGAGGTAGGAAACACCTATAGGGGCGACCGCCAGCATGGCGGCAGGTCACCGGCAGGGCGGTGGCCTCTGGCAGCCGGCAGGCTGTCGGCGTTGGTGAACCTAGCTGGGTACATAAGATGGAAGGTGTATGAGAAGCCGACGGCAGCGGCGGCGGCCCCCGGCAGCGGCGGCGGCCCCCGGCAGCGGCGGCGGCCCCCGGCAGCGGCGGCGGCCCCGGCAGCGGCGGCGGCCCCCGGCGGCGGCGGCCCCCGGCGGCGCCGGCGGCCCCCGGCGGCGGCGGCGGCCCCCGGCAGCGGCGGCGGCCCCCGGCAGCGGCGGCGGCGGCCCCCGGCAGCGGCGGCGGCGGCCCCCGGCAGCGGCGGCGGCGGCCACCGGCGGCGGCCCCCGGCAGCGGCGGCGGCGGCCCCCGGCAGCGCCGGCGGCGGCCCCCGGCAGCGGTGGCGGCGGCCCCCGGCAGCGGCCCCCGGCAGCGGCCCCCGGCAGCGGCCCGGCCCCCGGCAGCGGCGGCGGCTCCCGGCAGCGGCGGCGGCGGCCCGGCAGGCGGCGGCGGCGGCGGCCCCCGGCAGCGGCGGCGGCCCCGGCAGCGGCGGCGGCCCCCGGCAGCGGCGGCGGCCCCCGGCAGCGGCGGCGGCCCCCGGCAGCGGCGGCAGCGGCGGCAGCGGCGGCAGCGGCGGCAGCGGCGGCAGCGGCGGCAGCGGCGGCGGCGGCAGCGGCGGCGGCCCCGGCAGCGGCGGCGGCCCCCCGGCAGCGGCGGCGGCCCCCGGCAGCGGCGCGGGCCCCCGGCAGCGGCGGCGGCCCCTGGTAGTGGCGGCGGCCCCCGGCAGCGGCGGCGGCCCCGGCAGCGGCGGCGGCCCCCGGCAGCGGCGGCGGCGGCCCCTGGCAGCGGTGGCGGCCCCCTGGCAGCGGCGGCAAGGGGCGGCGGCCCCCGGCAGCGGCGGCAAGGCGCGGCAGCATTCGGCAGCCGGCAGGCTTACGCCATAGTTGGTCCTGAGACAGGAAGTCCTATGAAGTAGGAAGGTCACCTGGGGTGCTGGCGGCTAGCGGCGGAAAGGAGCGGCAGCCCCCGGCAGCCGGCAGGTTGTTGCCTTAGGTAATCCTCAGATAGGAACGTCCTATGAAGTAGGGCGTCACCTGGCGTGCTGGCGGCGGTTACCGGCAGGTGGAGGCGGCAGTGGACCGGCACCATGATAGAAGAGAGAAAGATAAGGAGGGAATGAGGAAGGGTAATGTCTGATACCCAACCGGCTTCCCTCCGGAAGGAGTGTACTCATGATAGGGGGGGGGGGGACTTATCATCCAATGGCAGGGAGCCGGCAGACGGCTGAATGCCTATGGTAATCCAAGGGAGGATCAGAGAACAATCTAAACAGGGGGGGAGGGTGATCTTCTGCCGGCAGGGCGGCCGCTAACACAACCCCATAGTTCGACTATAAGGGGGAAGTGTAGCAGAGTGGCCATCCAGGCAGGAGAGCACAGCTTAACCTACAATTCTCCCTGAGGGGGGACAGGGGTGTGAAGGCAAGCTGACACAAAGGGATAGAGTGGGGTTGGGGGAGGGGGTGAGGGGGCAGAAGGGATCGTGACCCTAAAGCTCCCAAAGGGTAGGGGAATCTGTTTTCTATACTACCCAGGCAGGAGAGAAGTGCTCTCCAACCCTAGGGTAGGTTAGCTCAGAGTAGGAACAGAACTGGTATACTGTCCTAAACTATAATAAAACAGAAACCCCCAAGGCCTAACCTAAACCAGGAGATCTCCTCCTAGATTAGGTAAGGCTGGGGATGCGTATCGTTAGGCCACAGGAGGAAGGGACGTGTCCCAACCAAAAGCAGTCCAGGGGGAAGGGCTAGGCCCCTCCACCTTCAGTCTCAGTCGATACCCCAAGGGAAAGGCGTTCCCTAGTGGTGGACTGGGATGAACGATGGGTACTCTGGGGTTCTGTCCGAAATCCCACCATACACTATGGAAGGGAAGGGGGAAGAACTACCTAGCCTAACCTATCCGAAATTTTTCGGGTAAGGGGCTAGGAATAGCAAGGCTACCCCGAGAGAGGTTACTCTAAGGTAATAGGGGAGATAAGGAAGCATACAAGGATCCCAACGTTGGGTTAGGTGTGACCTGGATGGACCAGGCACAGTCCCCTGTATGGTCCCTCGAAGGCAAAAATATGTGCAACATTGAGTCTTGCATGTTTAAAAATGCCTATACCTTCATTAAAATAACACTAGGAACACTATTATATCATGCAGAAGTAATCATGAACACTAGGCTGCGGCCTATGCTAGGCTGAAAGGCTAGTATGGGGTTGGCTAACTAAGAGTGCCGTAGACTACTATCGGCATAATATAACTTATTTCTAATAATGAAGACTAAATAACTAAAGATTTAACTTAGTTATAAGACCGAATAAGGCTGTTCTGGCTAGCTAAATAACGCACGCAATGCGAACAGCAGCGCCGTAAAATGGCGCCTCTGAGTAAGGAACAGCTCGGCCACAAAACACAAGATTTTAGCGTAAAAAATCGTTACTCTACGGCCAGAGCTTATTTAAACAATACAAGAACCTGGTACTCAACTTTCCAGAAGAAGGTGAAGCAGAAGGTTGAGACATGGTTGAAGGATGCACAAGAAAATATCCGATCACTGGGAACAAACAAACGGCTTAGGGAGCTACCATGAATGGAATGAGGGCGGACGTGACGTCACACAAGTATGGCGTCGGTTTGTTTACGTTGCGAGTATCATAACAGTGACGAAGGTAGGGTAACTTTTGAGCGGCACCTCAGTTACCTCGCCACATTTCCCCCTCGAAGCGTAAACGCTAGGAAGGGTGCCGATGGCCATGTGACGTGTTAATGCATGCGTCCCCTGTTGATATACGATATTCTAAAGGGAAAACCCTTAGAGTACTCGCTCCAGAAGTTAGAATTCTGTGAAAACCTTTAGTTTAATTCTCTGGGAATATTATGGTAGTCATATATATCCAAAGGAAGCTACTGAAGGAACCTCCATCAGGACGACATGGCTTGAGCCCTAAAAGTTGTGTGAAGGTTCAACTTTTATAGGTTGTTTCTACATTTACAGTTTCTTTTCCTTTTCCAAATCCAGAGAGTGAGAAATGGAAAGTGAGTTAAAGAAAGAGGTTGTCCATGTACTGACTATTTGAAGCAATTTAGACTGTAGGTATAATTATCTTTGTTAAATAGCCTAGGGCAATAACAAAGACAATAAAAGGAAGACCAGAACGTTGTTTGAATTTCCGTTAGCATTCTTCCTCCTTTGTAGAGTGCGTTTGCAATAGTCGTCTGATGCTTGTTTACTTCGATTTTCAAGCATTAGCAATGCCGATGGCATATTTGAAGCGAATAATCGGCGTTGTGTATATCAACACTGGAATAGACCGTCATAAAATATTATTTTTCTCCTTGCATTTAATGTTACAAAGTTAAGGTTGTACATTAACTGCAATATTATTTTAACTAGCACATCATGTATATTTTTTTTTTTATAATAAAAATACAGGTACATTTTATCAATTTATATTATATACGTAATTTTTCTATACTAAAATAGATATGTGAACTTACATTGTGTTTCAAAATTATACATCAAATCAATAAGAATTAAATCAATTACTAAAAATTATATGATATACAATAAATTTTATTGTACAAACGCTCTTAACTTATAATACAAATGTTACATATTTAAGTAATTGTCATACATGTACTCTTTTGTAAATATCTTATTTAATTCTTTTCTGAAAGTGTTTCTTATTAAAAATTTTATTTTTAACATTCTATTTCTTATGAATATAACTAAATTTAGGTCATCTGTTAACAGTCCTATAGATCGTTCATACCACACTCCTGCTACAAAGCTGATATCAGAACCATAGCAGTATTTTCATCCTTATTTAACACAATTTCAAAGTCTAATTTCAAAATCTTAAGCAAACTGTTTGTCTCCATCCTGCAACAATTTTTCCCAAGTGTATTTGCTTCAGTGGTGGACAAAAATAAATAAAAGGCATGTTATTTTCTACATCACCAAAGAATAGACATCTATTCTCATTTGGTATACACATGCCTGCCATTTGTATTCAGTATCTCCTGTGTATACTCATAAAGTATTTCCCTGCTGTTCTTATCAATACACTTGAAGTTTACATTTTTCCAAATCATAGTCGAGTTGAAAAGGGGATGCAGTAGCTCTATCTTGGGTTTGTAATCTTTATAATTCATAAACAACCAATAAGCCTCTTTATTTGTCAAATTTGGAAAATTTTTAAAGTGATATAATTTTCTGTGAATATCAATCATCATGATATATACATGGTTAAAAATAGTGCAATCTCTATATTCAACTTCGGTTTCAATTAGAAAAGTTGCTCGAATTATACAGAAAAAAATAATGCATTTCTATTGATAGAATTTTTCAGAAATGTATGAAACATTGTGGCTTTTGATTTGCACAAAATATTAAAAATTCTAACTCCCCTTTTAATTTATCTAAAAACATAGTTTTTCTTGCAATTGGTTCATAACTACTATTCCACACGTATTTATACAAACATCTCTGAATTCTTTGTGCACATGTATTTGGCATTGGATAAACATTTGATATATACCATGTTTTTTGTTAAAACCCTACAGTTTATTACAATAGACTTTTGAAATATTGTCAATCTCCTATTTTGCAAAATACCAACCATCTTGGAATCTTATCTTCCAAAGAAGACCAATTCAACTCAACACTTTTCTGATAGTTATTAGTATGGTAAACTCCTAAGACTTTACATGAATCCTGAAGAAACTGGTAGCCATTAATTGGCCATATTGTTCTGCTTTCCCAACATCCTATACTTAAAATGGAAGTCTTGCCTTTATTCAAAATGGCACAAGACCCTTTTCGTATTTGTTGATTACATCTATACATTCCATAAAACCTTCAGTTGATTTGGTAATTGTTAAGGAAGACTCTGAAAAGCTGTCTTTCTATCTTTCTGTAGAAAGGTTCTTGGTACACAATAAATAATATCATGAATAATGGACATCCCTGCCTCGCAGATTTTCTTATCAAAAGGGGGTCAGAGAGGTTACTGTTTATGCTTAAAACACTTTCAGCATCTTCATATAACATTTGTATCAACTGGATACTGTCGAACCCAAATTTCTTTAATATTGCAAATAAGAGTTTATGATCTTTACGATCAAAAGGTTTTGACCAGTCTAAGTTTTTCAAAGCTGCCTCTTTGTTACTTTGATTTGTGTAAACCATATTATCCCTCATTAAGACATTTAAATTGATTATTAACCTATTTTCAAGGCATCAAGACTGCTCAGAGGATATTATCAAATTTATTACATTTCTAATTATGTTAGTAATTATCTTAGCTATGACTTTGAAATTCATATTTAGCATTGTTATAAGTCTCCAATTAGTGATATGATCCGCGTCTCCTCCTTTCGGTGTGAGAGTAATTATTCCTTTCTTTATTTTTACCGCGTTATTATTTTCAAACACAAATTTCGCTAGACTTACAAAATCTTGCTTTATATCTTTCCTAAATGTCTTATAAAATTCTACCGTTAGACCGTCTATTTCTGGACTTTTCCTATTTTTCCTTCTCCGAAGGGCAGCAAATACTTCAGACTGTCACATCTGCTGTAAAATCTATATTCATTATTTTGTATACAACACCTAATTAAACTTAGAAACATTGGTTGACAATGTTTATTACATTTCCCTGTTTTAACGAGGTTTTCAAAATAGTCTCTTACGTACACAATAATTGCTTTGGGATTAACAATTCCGCAACCAGCTTCTCTCCTAACCGTATTCAGATAGGTTTTAGTATTTTTTTCTTTCCCTAACAGATAGGCTGACACTTATTCTCCTTTTAATTTTTCATCAACTTTAGCTCCCATTTTTATCCCTTCACACTATTTGTTCTCAATTTGAATGAATTCACTAATGACATTTTCTCAGCATTTAAGGTCGATTTCTCAATCTCCTCTTTTAACTGATAATTCAGTAAATTAAGTAGTCAGTATCTCTTCCGATTAATTTGCTTGGAACAACTTACAAAACGGATTTTAGCTGTTCATTTTCAGAATCCCATCAGCATTTAATATTTTCAAAGTTGCCTTCCATATTTCTAATATCAATGTAAGCCGTCATGAAATTCTTTTTTTAATTAAATTGTTACTCAGAATATTACAGGTGAGTTCCCAATGACCCTTACCTAATGACATAATATTTTCCAATTTTATTCTTAGCTTGATTATGGAATGGTCAGACCAGCTTACAGGTATATTTTGAATATTACTTCCATGGTTTTGCAAATCTCTTACATAAAATCTATCTAACCTTGTGCCATAGTTTTCCCTAATATGTGTATTCTGTACATGGCGGTTTAGGAAAAACCAGGCGTCTTTCAATTTCAAATAATTTTTAAGGCACACAAGAGATTTAGATAAAAAGTAACAATCTGAATTTGAACAATCACTCATACTAGTGATGGAGTTCCAATCCTCACCCAATATAATGTTACTTACATTATTTCGCAAGAAATGCCTATTATCTTCACAAAGGAACTGTTCTCTTTCTTTCTTTTTGCTACTTCCAGCAGGTGCGTAGACATTGAGTAACTGAATGTGAACATTTGAAAAAATACAATTGGCAGTCATTAAATTACCATTTTTTTTTCTACATTCAGGACATCCACATTTGATGAATTTTGTATGAAGATAGCAAGTCCCCCTTTAAGATATTGTGTATAATTAATCAGTATCTTGCAATATTTTTCTATATATTCTAGTTTGCCTTCAGTTTTTATATTGTGTTCTTCAATAAAAAATATATCAATTATCATGGTTAACTTGATTTTTTATCAGCCTTGATTTTACACTTATTTGTTTTGTGTAAAATTAGTGTAAAATTCTAGTTTATAAGGAGATATTTGTAAATTTAAAGTTTTTTTTTTCTGTTGAAATGCTGGTTTAACCTCCTCCCCGCTCATTTTATAATTTATAAGTGTTTAGTTTAACACTTTGTTTTCTTTTCTGTGTTCTCTGAGTCCTTGAATGGAAAGAGAGACCGGCGTTTACCAGTGAGGAGCTCGTTCGCTAAAGGACACAGTCGTAGCTCCAAGGTTTCCAGGACATATTGCAACTGCTCACCCTTTAGCCTTTTTGAGGATTGCAGGTGCATTTCTGCCACCTGCGGTGTTTTGCAGTTCCTACATGTTCTCTTCTGCAGTAGGTAGAGCCCACTCAGAAATCTCGGCTTTGAGGTGGACTCGGGAGAGACGTACCCCCTCGACGCATCCTCGCCAGGGTTAGCTGTAGAAGCTTTGGAGCTCGGGGAGTCATGTAGGAAGACACCTGTTAGGTAGGAGCCATCAATATATTGTTAGATTGGGACTCTATTTCCTCCCTTTTATGGGGGATCCTACGGAGCTGTACTCCCTACAGTAGCAGTGTGCCGTTGGAGCCGCTACCTTATTTGGAGCTGTGGGTGTTGTTTTTCTCCAGCTTCAAAGAGTGTGAGAACTTTTAGGTATTTAGTGATTTTGTTCAGTTTGGTGTGTAATTATTTAAAATATTTAACTCTCTCTAGTTGAGAGTGTGTTGTTTCCCGTCAGGGAATGTTGTTGTTGCTTACCCATTTGGGTATTTAATTATTATTTGAATCTCTCTCGCTGAGAGTGGGTTGTTTCCCACAGGGGAATTTTGTTATTAATGGTTAACTGTCAATTGTTAATTATTAATTGATTAAAATATTCATGTAGTTATTTGTTAATCATTAATTGTTATTTGTCTAGTGTTAAGTTGTTAAATTGTTAGGTAGTCATAAGGTTGGCTTTTCAAAAAATTGTTGGTAATAAAAATTGTTAAATTTTCCCAAGTGTTTTCGTTACCACTGACCAATTTTATGAAGGATTTAATACCATCACTCTCCTCCCTATTCGTGCAATAAGAACTTACACTACGATCCGAAAAGGGTTGTGACATATTTGTTGACCGTGACAGGATAGGGAGCTCAGGGTATCCGGTAATGTGGTCGTTGGAGCGCGACGCTCGGATGAAGAGTCCAAGGAGGTTCTCCTCCCCTTAAAATATTTGCTAATAAAGACTTCCCAGGTGTGGGAAATAATAGGTACAATGGGACTAGAAGCCCAGGTCGTAAAGAAAGTTGTTATTGGTGCAACAAGCCCAGGCAATTCCTAAACCAGTGTAATGCTTGTAGGATGTACCTAGAGCGAAATAATCAAAGTCTGAGGTTAGTAGCCGTAGTCCTGTAGACAGACCGCCAGTAGATAGTAGTTCAGTGAATAATAGCAAGCCTAATGTTCCTAGTCCCCAATCATGACTCAAGTACGACAAATATGTGTGACCTGGAAAGTTGATTTTTTACTCTCATGTTGTTCAGGTGAAGTTTTTTAGGGACACTTGCTCTGCCAGGTCATTAGTCCTGAAGAGGGCTCTAAATGGTTTTGAGAAATATACTGGAATTTTTTATTGTTGGGAGGTTTTCCAGATTCAGTTTTGTCCGCTCCTTTGCTTAATGTCTGCATGTCTTTTCCAGGATATGACCGTGTCACTGAGTTGGCTGTGGTTGATAGTCTACCTATTCCCGGTATAGAGGGTATCCTGGGAAATGATATGCTGGATAGTGAGGGATGAGAGTTGTTCCCTATATTATCAGTAAATGCTAGTCCCGTGGCTGTTATGACTCGGTCTGCAGCAAAAGCGGCTAATTTACTTGATGTATATAGCGATGATGACTTAATGTTAAGTAGTGTAGAGTTAAATGTTTTAAGGCCCAGGCCAGTAGAGAGTAGTTGTAATGAGGTAGTTAATATGAAACTAGATTGGGATAAAGCAGCTTTTATTAAAGCTGAAAAGGATAAATTTAATTTTTATTTGGGTGATGTTGAGGATCTGACTAAACCTAGGTTTGGATTTGTAAAGGGTTTACTATATAGGTTTAGACGTCCACCATCTGAAAATTTGAATAAAACTGGTCGTGTGGAACAGATTGTGGTGCCTTCTCAATTTAGAAATTCTGTTTTTGAGTTAGCTCATACTAATTTTTTTCAGGTCATTTGGGTATAAAACTTTTCAAAGTCTAGCTAGGTATTTTTGGTGGCCTGGAATTAAATTGAGTGTGAAACAGTTTATCAGAGTGTGTGAGACTTTTCAGGTTATGGGTAAACCAAATCAGGGGATCCCTTAACCCTGGATAGGTACGCTCCTTGGACACCCCTTTAAGGGTATACTCGGACGCGAACGACCCCGACGCCAAAAAAAATTCTTGAAAAATCAGTTTTTGCAGTAACCTCCTTTTTTCTTTTGCCAAAAAAAACTTCAATGAATGCTTAAAACAACTGTAAAGATAAATACTACTCATCTGCAGAAAAACTATTTATTATAAATATTTTAAAAAATTAAGTAGAAAAAAAAGACCTGACATAAAAATTCATAAAAAAAAAGTTTATACATATATACACAAATCCTTTTAGGAATTGATTCTTGAATGTTTAGGACACATCTTGATGTATTTTGGATGAAGTCAGACCCATGGAGGTGAAGATCTGAAATGAGAAAAAAAGGGTAACTTTTTTTGGCCAAAAAAATTTGTCCAAATTTCATGAATTTTTTTGGGTACCCAAATGAAATAGGAAGTGGCTAATTTTTTTAGGGAATAAACATATGTTATCCTAAAATAGAAATATGTAAAAAAATCTTCATTATTTTGTAAATTACATTTATATCAGGGGCCATATCTAAAGGTAATTTTTTGAGTACTTAGAAATTTCGTAAAAAAATACATATATTTAATATATAATATGATATTTATGCAGGTAAAAATATACCAAAATATCACAAATTCTATAGGGAACAAGAATATATATAGATAGGGCAGCTTACGCTTCGGATATGTCCACAAAATGGCCGCCAACCACACTGACTCAGACTCCCTAATCTGCCACTTGAAATGTAGGAAGGGTATGTCAATTTCAAGGTGTTATTTACTAATCTAATTATTATTGGATATGCATAAAAATTGTATGTTGGGTTGCTGGATAATTGTCGATTATTCTACGACTATAAAATTAAAATTCTGACCCAAAAAAAATTTTTTGAAGGGAAATAAAATCGAAAAAAAAAAATGTAAAACAATATAATATTTTAGCTAAAAAAATTTGATGATATTCAATCAAAAAAAAAGTAAACAAAATTTTCCGACAAATAAACATCTAGAGGAATCATTACTCTGTGATAGTTCCTTAGTACGTAGTAATTTTGAAAGAATTGGGAAAAAACGAAAAAATGGCAATCACCGGAAAATCGAACACATACCTATATATACGCCATATCTGGCTAAAAAAAAGATAGGCATGGGTAGCCAGATCATCTAGAAACACTTTCCAACACTATAAAAATATAAGTTTTGCGACACTACTTGCCAATTCCTTACGGTAACATGACTAAGCAAAAAAATGCAAAACAAATAAAAAGGGGCACTCGCGGAAAAATGGCTAACATTCTAATATACGGCATTTCAGAAAAAAAAATTCAGCCACGTGCTAGGCAAACCATCAAGGCACATTTTCCGACAAATAAACATCTAAATGAATAATTACTCTGTGATAGTTCCTTAGTACGTAGTAATTTTGAAAGAAATGGGAAAAAACGAAAAAATGGCAATCACAGGAAAATCGAACACATACCTATATATACGCCATATCTGGCTAAAAAAAGAAGATAGGCATGGGTAGCCAGATCATCTAGAAACACTTTCCAACACTATAAAATTATAAGTTTTGCGACACTACTTGCCAATTCCTTACGGTAACATGACTAAGCAAAAAAATGCAAAACAAATAAAAAGGGGCACTCGTGGAAAAATGGCCATTCTAATATACGGCATTTCAGAAAAAAAAAAATTTCAGCCACGTGCTAGGCAAACCATCAAGGCACATTTTCCGACAAATAAACATATAAATGAAATATTACTCTGTGATAGTTCCTTAGTACGTAGTAATTTTGAAAGAAATGGGAAAAAACGAAAAAATGGCAATCACAGGAAAATCGAACACATACTTATATATACGCCATATCTGGCTAAAAAAAAAATAGGCATGGGTAGCCAGATCATCTAGAAACACTTTCCAACACTATAAAAATATAAGTTTTGCGACACTACTTGCCAATTCCTTACGGTAACATGACTAAGCAAAAAAATGCAAAACAAATAGAAAGGGGCACTCGCGGAAAAATGCCCAACATTCTAATATACGACATCTCAGATAAAAAAAAGACATGCACGTGTTAGCCCAACCATCAAGGCACGCTTTCTAACACATAAACATGAAAAAAAAATCAATAATATACGGCAATTCCTTACTACGTAGTAAATTTTTACAAATATTGAAAAAAAACAGAAATTGGCAACCGCAGTTAAATACCCAATATACCAATAACTACGTCGTATCTGACAAAAACAAAATCACGCATGGGTAGCCAGATCATCTAGACACACTTTCCAACACTAAAAAAGCAAAAGTTTTACGACATTATTTCGCAATATCTTACGGAAAAATGACTTGGCAAAAAAATGAAAAAAAATGAAAAAGGGACACTCGCGGTAAAATGCCCGACATTCTAATATACGGCATCTCAGATAAAAAAAAAAGACATGTACGTGTTAGCCCAACCATCAAGGCACACTTTCTAACACATAAACATGAAAAAAAAATGAATAATATACGGCAATTCCTTACTACGTAGTAATTTTTACAAATATTGAAAAAAAACAGAAATTGGTAACCGCAGTTAAATACCCAATATACCAATAACTACGTCGTATCTGACAAAAACAAAGTCATGCATGGGTAGCCAGATCATCTAGACACACTTTCCAACACTAAACAAGCAAAAGTTTTACGACCCTATTTGGCAATATCTTATGGAAAAATGACTTGGCAAAAAAATTAAAAAAAATGAAAAAGGGGCACTCGCGGTAAAATGGTCCTCGTGGTGATGAAAGACATTTTAACTAAAAAAAAAATCATGCACATGGTAGCCAAACAATCCACCAAGACTTTCCACAACTGATAACCTATACAAGTTGCACCATTCTACGACAATTTCATAATACGTAATAACTTTGATAATTATGCAAACTACCTTAGAAGGGTAAACTCGGTCGCGAACGACCCCGACGCGTCTCAGAAATCGGGGAAGGAGTACAGCTACAGCAATGCACATCTGGACACTACTAGAGCGTGTAGGGGAGACACCTCCTGCAGGTCGATCACCCACAAATTCAGTCACGGGGGTGAGTCACGTGAGAAAAACCTGTTTTTTTTTTGACGCTCGGGGTCGCAAACGACCCATCGTACCTATCCAGGTTAAGCCCCATTGCATCCCATACCTGCTATGGGTGATCCTTTTTCTGAGTTAGTAAATGATGTGGTAGGTCCCTTACCCAAAACTATAAAAGGTTACCTATATTTACTCACTATCATGGATAGAGCCTCTCGTTTTCCTGAAGCTATACCTATGAGGTGTATTACTTCCAAAGTTTTTTTTTTTTAAATAATGAATTTCTTTTCCAGGTATGGTCTCCTTTGTGTAATTCATCCGACTGTGGGACAAATTTCACAAGTAAGGTATTTAGGGGAAAGTGTGCTGAACTGGCCATTTCACATGTTACCAGCGTACCTTATCACCCGGAGATTCAAGGAGTGGTGGCAAGGTTCCACCAGACCCTCAAGTCTGTCCCAAAGAAACATTGTTATGATCATGATAGTGACTGGGACAAAGCTCTCCCTTTTGCCCTCTTTGCTATCAGGAATCACCCTAACTTTCCAATAGTGTAGCTCCTTTCGAGTTGGTATTTGGGCACAAGGTATGTGGACCATTGGGAATTGTTTTCGAAATGCTCAAGTCCAACTGCAATGAGAAAATAAATATGAAAGGGTTTGTGGAAGACTTGAAGGGAAGAATGGTTAGTGCCTGGAAGTTTGCCAGGGGAAATTTGGAACGGTCCCAGTTAGTAATGAAGAATAACTTTGACAAAAAGGTCACGGTACGGTCATTTGAACCTGGGGAGTTGATTTTTGTGCTGAGTATGGACCCAGATAGTTTTCTCGAACCAAGATATAAGGGCCCTTGGAAAGTTTTGAGGAAACTGTCAGAGGTTAACTATGAAATTGGAGGTTTCGGTTCAAGGTGTAAATGTAGAACATTTCATGTTAAACGTTTGATACCTTATATCGGTAAGCAAGGTAATCCATTAGCAATAGTATCCGAGCCTATTTCTTGGGTATTGGATGTGTCTCCCAAGGACTCTGACGAGTTAGGGTGTCAGTTTTTTTCGGATGCATTGGGGGAAAATACGCAAAATTTGGAGATGTTAAAAAGTAGGTTAGATGTACTCAATTTAATTTATTCCTTTTCAGATCTTTTTCAGGATGTTTCTGGTAGGACAAATATTTTAAGTCATGACATTGATGTAGGTGATGCTTCTCCTGTGAAGCAGAGTCCTTACCGGTTGAACCCCATAAAGTGCGATTTGGTCAGTAAAGATATAGAGTATATGTTGAAACATAACCTTATTCAACCATCAATAAGTCCCTGGAGTTCTCCTATTCTACTAGTAAAGAAAGCAGACTGTATGTATTGCATGTGTGTGGACTACCGTAAAGTGAACGCCCGTACAAAAAATTATTCTTTTCCTCTCCCTCGTATTGATGATTGTCTGAATCGGATTGGTTCTGCCAAATGTATTTCTGAGTTGGATCTTTTAAAGGGTTATTGGCAGGTTCCTTTGTCCCACCGAGGTCATGAAATATCTTCCTTTGTCACTCCGTTTGGCCTATACGAGTGTAAGGTTATGCCTTTTGGAATGAAAAATGCCGCATGTACTTTTCAAAGGCTCATGAATAGGGTAATTTGTATTTTTAAATGAGTGGGAATTTATATTGATGATTGATTGATTGATTTAAGGTTTTCAGGCATTCTGTTAGTTATATTGATGACTTGGTAGTATATAATAATGACTGGGATACCCACATGCTAAGGTTATGTAAGGTTTTTGAAGCCCTTAGGTGTGCAGGGTTAGTAGTTAATTTTGCTAAGTTCGAATTGGGTCAAGCCATGGTTTGTTATATGGGTCATGAGGTTGGTTTAGGTCAGGTGGCTTTGAAACAAGCTAATCTAGAGGCCATCATAAATTTGAAAAGACCTGGTAATGTTAGAGAGGTAAGAAGAGTATTGAGTATGACGGGTTATTACCGCAGATTTGTGCGTATTTACTCTGATCTTACTCAGCCTCTTACTAGTTTATTAGAAAAAGGAAAAAAGTTTTGGTGGTCGTATCAGCGTGAAGAATCTTTTAATAAATTTAAATCAGTGTTAATTACTAACCCCATTTTGACTTCCCAAATTTTCAGAAGCCTTTTATTATAGCAGTAGATGCCAGTGACATTGGCATTGGAGGTGTCTTTTTTTCAGAGAAAGGAGGACGGTGTTCATCCTGTGTCTTACTATAGTAAAATGCTTTTGGCTGCAGAAAAACGTTACTCCACTATAGAAAAGAAAGCTCTTTCTTTGGTCCGAACTCTTAACTATTTTAACCCTGGATAGGTACGCTCCTCGGACACCCCTTTAAGGGTATACTCGGACGCGAACGACCCCGACGCCAAAAAAAATTCTTGAAAAATCAGTTTTTGCAGTAACCTCTTTTTTTCTTTTGCCAAAAAAAACTTCAATGAATGCTTAAAACAACTGTAAAGATAAATACTACTCATCTGCAGAAAAACTATTTATTATAAATATTTTAAAAAATTAAGTAGAAAAAAAAAAGACCTGACATAAAAATTCATAAAAAAAAGTTTATACATATATACACAAATCCTTTTAGGAATTGATTCTTGAATGTTTAGGACACATCTTGATGTATTTTGGATGAAGTCAGACTCATGGAGGTGAAGATCTGAAATGAGAAAAAAAGGGTAACTTTTTTTGGCCAAAAAAATTTGTCCAAATTTCATGAATTTTTTTGGGTACCCAAATGAAATAAGAAGTGGCTAATTTTTTTAGGGAATAAACATATGTTATCCTAAAATAGAAATATGTAAAAAAATCTTCATTATTTTGTAAATTACATTTATATCAGGGGCCATATCTAAAGGTAATTTTTTGAGTACTTAGAAATTTCGTAAAAAAATACATATATTTAATATATAATATGATATTTATGCAGGTAAAAATATACCAAAATATCACAAATTCTATAGGGAACAAGAACATATATAGATAGGGCGACTTACGCTTCGGATATGTCCACAAAATGGCCGCCAACCACACTGACTCAGACTCCCTAATCTGCCACTTGAAATGTAGGAAGGGTATGTCAATTTCAAGGTGTTATTTACTAATCTAATTATTATTGGATATGCATAAAAATTGTATGGTTGGTTGCTGGATAATTGTCGATTATTTTACGACTATAAAATTAAAATTCTGACCCAAAAAAAATTTTTTGAAGGGAAATAAAATCGAAAAAAAAAACAAAAATGTGAAACAATATAATATTTTAGCTAAAAAAATTTGATGATATTCAATCAAAAAAGAAGTAAACAAAATTTTCCGACAAATAAACATCTAGAGGAATCATTACTCCGTGATAGTTCCTTAGTACGTAGTAATTTTGAAAGAAATGGGAAAAAACGAAAAAATGGCAATCACCGGAAAATCAAACACATACCTATATATACGCCATATCTGGCTAAAAAAAAAGATAGGCATGGGTAGCCAGATCATCTAGAAACACTTTCCAACACTATAAAAATATAAGTTTTGCGACACTAATTGCCAATTCCTTACGGTAACATGACTAAGCAAAAAAATGCAAAACAAATAAAAAGGGGCACTCGCGGAAAAATGGCTAACATTCTAATATACAGCATTTCAGAAAAAAAAAAAAATTCAGCCACGTGCTAGGCAAACCATCAAGGCACATTTTCCGACAAATAAACATCTAAATGAATCATTACTCTGTGATAGTTCCTTAGTACGTAGTAATTTTGAAAGAAATGGGAAAAAAATGAAAAAATGGCAATCACAGGAAAATCGAACACATACCTATATATACGCCATATCTGGCTAAAAAAAAAGATAGGCATGGGTAGCCAGATCATCTAGAAACACTTTCCAACACTATAAAATTATAAGTTTTGCGACACTAATTGCCAATTCCTTACGGTAACATGACTAAGCAAAAAAATGCAAAACAAATATAAAGTGGCACTCGCGGAAAAATGGCCATTCTAATATACGGCATTTCAGAAAAAAAAAAAAAAAATTTCAGCCACGTGCTAGGCAAACCATCAAGGCACATTTTCCGACAAATAAACATATAAATGAATCATTACTCTGTGATAGTTCCTTAGTACGTAGTAATTTTGAAAGAAATGGGAAAAAACGAAAAAATGGCAATCACAGGAAAATCGAACACATACTTATATATACGCCATATATGGCTAAAAAAAAAATAGGCATGGGTAGCCAGATCATCTAGAAACACTTTCCAACACTATAAAAATATAAGTTTTGCGACACTACTTGCCAATTCCTTACGGTAACATGACTAAGCAAAAAAATGCAAAACAAATAAAAAGGGGCACTCGCGGAAAAATGCCCAACATTCTAATATACGGCATCTCAGATGAAAAAAAAAATACATGCACGTGTTAGCCCAACCATCAAGGCACACTTTTTAACACATAAACATGAAAAAAAATCAATAATATACGGCAATTCCTTACTACGTAGTAAATTTTTACAAATATTGAAAAAAGACAGAAATTGGCAACCGCAGTTAAACACCCAATATACCAATAACTACGTCGTATCTGACAAAAACATTGTTTCTATATTTATTTGTTTTATGTAAAATTAGTCTAAAAATTCTAATTTATGAGGCGATATTTGTAAATTTAAATTTTTTTCTGTTGATATGCTGGTTTAACCTCCTCTCCGCTCATTTTATGATTTATAAGTGTCTAGTTTAACAATTTGTTTTCTCTTCTGTGTTTTCCAGGTCCTTGGATGGAAAGAGACACTGGTGTTTACCAGTGAGGAACTTGTTCACTAAAGGACACAGTCATAGCCCTAAGGTTTTCAGGACATACTGCAGCTGCTCACCCTTTAGCCTTTTGGGAATTGCCCCACCCATTGTTGACGGACTTTTGCAGGTGCATTTCTGCCATCTGCGGTGTTTTGCAGTTCCTGCTATTCTCTCCTGCAGTCCATAGAACCCACGCAGAAATCCCGGCTTTGAGGTGGACCCGGGAGAGACGCCACCCCCCCCCCACCCCCCCCCACCTTGACGCATCCTCGCCAGGGATAGCTGTAGCAGCCTTGGAGCTCGTAGAGTAATGTAGGGAGACAGCTGTCACGTAGGAGCCATCAATGTTATTTTTAGATTGGGAGCCGTTGGAGCTGCTACCTTATTTGGAGGTGTGGGCATTGTTTTTCTCGATCTTCAAAGAGTGTGAGAACTTTTAGGTATTTAGTGTTTTTGTTTTGTTTAGTGTGTAAATATTTAAGATATTTAACTCTCTCTAGTTGAAAGTGTGTTGTTTCCAGTCGGGGAATGTTGTTGTTGCTTACCCATTTGGGTATTTAATTATTATTTGACTGTCTCTCGTTGAAAGTCTGTTATTTCCCGTTGGGGAAGTCTGTTATTCATGGTTAAGTGTTAATTGTTAATTATTAATTGGTTAAAATGTTCATAAGGTTATTTGCTAATCATTAATTGTTATTTGTTTAGTGTTAAGTTGGTAAATTGTTAGGTAGTCACAACGTTGGCTTATCAAAAAATTGTTTTTAATAAATATTGTTAAGTTTTCCCAAGTGTTTTCGTTACCACTAACCAATTTTATGAAGGATATTAATACTATAACTTACCTCCCTATTCATGCAATAAGAACTTACACCACGACCCGACAAGGGTCGTGACATCAATTCAGCATAAAAACTTTAGATTTATTTATTTGGTTTGCTTAATTATATAGTTACGTCCATTCACATTGACTGTTGCTATATTTGATGTGGATGAAATGAATTTTATAGAAATTAAAGAAAAATTCATTTGAGTACCTAAATTAACATGGTTTATACTTCTTTGGAGATTTTTCTGTTTCGTAATCCGATGTTGAATTCCTAGGATTCACATCCATGCTCTGGGTCTGGTCCCTTTTTATAAATATCTTCAGCCTCTAGGTAACATTTTGTTCCATATACCAGTTTCCTGTTTCTATGTCGGTGGTACGTACTTCTCCTGGGGAGTCGATTCTCTGGAGGCATGCGTGTGTGTATTCTAGGTTGCTGAATTCCTTTCCACCATCCGTATCTTCATCTTCTGTCAAATCGTCACTTTCCATCGTTATCTTGTGAACTTCTGCCTGGGTTGTTGCAGTTTTATTTGCACTGATTCCTATTCCCTATGATAATCCCTCTTCCTGGGATTCGTCAATTATTTCTTTGTCACTTTCAGGAAAATATTTTCCATTATCTTCATTTTCCCATCCTTTCTTGAAAGGTTCTATTCTTTGATAGTAAAAACTTTCTTTGGTTTCGATTTTCTCTTATTCCAGAACTGGCTCAGACTGAAGAATAGTTTCTTAATACAATGTGTTGTGTTTGTCAGATACCGTTGCCATAGTTTCACTATTCTTGTTAGTTTTTGTTTTCAATGTATTCCTCTTCTGATCAGGGGCCATGCTACGGAAAAATTCCCCGCTGGACCTAGGTCCTGTACCTTCTAATGTACAATCTTTCACCTCATGTCCATCTTTTTTGCACCTAAAACATGCTCGTTGCTGTCCATTAAACAACACAATTAGTGTGTACCCCATTACAGTGATGGATGAGGGAACGTTTTCTTATAATCTAATTTTCCCCCTAAGGATAGCTAAGGGGTACCTTAAATACAAGAACGCCTGTATGAAACCTTGCACTATATTTTGTCTATGGAAGATAATTCTCTCACCATCTTTATATACCATAAATCACAGCATGTTTATAAACCTATCACCCCATTTCCATTCAGTGAAAAACTCAAGTTTCAAAGAAAATTGGCGAAAACTTAAGGTGTGGCTCCGACAACAGCCTGTTTTCGGAACAAGGCCAAAAAGTAATGTGAAGAGTCAACTTTTGTAGGTTGTTTTTACATTTACAGTTTGTTTTCTTTTTCCAAATCCAGAGATCCAGAAATGGAAAGTGAGTTAGAGAAAGAAGTTGTCAGTGTACTGACTATTTAAAGCAATCTACACTGTAGGTATAATTATCTTTGTTAGATAGCATAAGACAATAGCAAAGACAATAAAAGGAAGACCAGAACGTAGTTTGAATTTCCGTTTGCATTCTTCCTCCTTAGTAGAGTGCGTTGGCAACAAATGTTACTAATACATGTCTCTTTGTAGTCTATTTCTTGTTTATTTCAGTTTTCAAACATCAGCAATGCCGATGGTATATATGAAGCGAATAATCGTCGTTGTGTATATCAACACTTTGGAATAGACCATCATGAAATATAATTTTTCTCCTTGCATTTAATGTTACATAGTTAACGTTGTCGTTGACTGCAATATGATTTCAACTTGCTCATTATGCATAATTTGCCAGAGCCCGCTATTAAACATTCAAGCAAGGCCAAATCTAGGCGAGATAAGATACAGTATTTTCGAAGTGCTGAAATTATCCTATTTTACCAACATGGCTCTCTAAAATAAAAATCATTATAAATCATAAATAAACTCAGAACATCTTTTCTGAACGGATGCCTCTATAGGATTAATAAAATACGATTCTTAACGAGGCTTAAATGATATTATGCAATAACCCCTTCATTTTCTCTCTTCTCCAAGTTTAGTATATTAAGCACAAATCTTATTTCAGATGCATTGTCGAGATTAAATTATACTCTAGAATATTTTTCACATACGCCTCAAGTTATATATTTTTGGATTACACACACACACATTCACACACAAACACACACACACACACACACACACACACACACACACACATATATATATATATATATATATATATATATATATATATATATATATATATATATATATATATATACTTTATATATATATATATATATATATATATATATATATATATATATATATATATATATATATATTTATATATATTTATATATATATATATATATATATATATATATATATATATATTTATATATATATATATATATATATATATATATATATATATATATATATATATATATATATATACTGTATATATACTTTATATATATATATATATATATATATATATATATATATATATATATATATATATATATATATATTTATATATATTTATATATACATATATACACACATATATATATATATATATATATATATATATATATATATATATATATATATATATATATATATATATATATATATATATACATATATATATATACACATATATCTATATATATATATATATATATATATATATATATATATATATATATATATATATATATATATATATATATATATATATATATTTATATATATTTATATATACATATATACACACATATATATATATATATATATATATATATATATATATATATATATATATATATATATATATATATATATACATATATATATATACACATATATCTATATATATATATATATATATATATATATATATATATATATATATATATATATATATATATATATATATATATATATATATATATATTACTCAGCCTAACTTAACTTGTATCTAGAATTAACAAGAATATGAATTGCCTACTAAATAAGAATCAATTCAAATATATGGAGAGTTACAAGGTGACTAATAATAACAACATACAATCCATCTGAAATATAGAGTTAAGTTACATAAACTGTTTTCAGTTAGCAAATTAGTTGGGTGCATGAGGTGGTATAGAGCAAGCACGTAGAGCATATGGGGCTTTTATAGAAAGCTTTCCGGTCTTTCAACTACTGTCGTAATGAATTTTGTGAGAAATTTGTTTGTTTTCTATTATTATTCGGACAGTAGAGAAGAAGGAGTATAAATTCGAATGCTTGGATTTATTGTTTTATTGGAAGTCAACCATATTGATTATCAGCCGTATGTACAGTCGCTCATATAAGCTGGTGGATGTCCGGGTGTTTGATAGAGATTTCCATTTCACCCCTTCTGGAGGACAGGTGCCTAGGACCGTGAAATCCGTACTTGACTATTTGACCGGTTTGGCGGTCACAGGCAACTGTCGCGCTGAAAAGGGGGAAATGGAATTCTGTACGCCTCTGAGATCCATTTCGTGTTGATGACTGTGCTTGAATAAAGCATTTGGAAGAGACTGCCCTTGGAGGGTAGTGATTTGAGTGCCGAGGAAAAAAGAATTAGACCTACTCTATAAAGAATGATGATGATGATAAAGATGATGATAAGGACGACAAAGTGACCCGGAGACAGAATTTGTCACGGAATACTTTGTAAAAGTGATTGATATGTTACAGTCAGCCAACAGAACTACTATATGTTAGAGCGGTGTCTGCCAATAAAGTCTAGTATGTGGGTAATAGTTTTCCATACACACACATGCAAAAACATCCACAAACAAATATGTATATATATATATATATATATATATATATATATATATATATATATATATATATATATATATATATATATATATACATACACACACACACACACACACACACACACACATATATATATATATATATATATATATATATATATATATATATATATATATATATATATATATATATATATATATAAACTCTCTCTCTCTCTCTCTCTCTCTCTCTCTCTCTCTCTCTCTCTCTCTCTCTCTCTCTCTCTCTCTCTCTCATCTAATACTAAAATCCTTATCATGTGACCCTCTGACCCACATGTATTGTATGTACGTAGCTTTCTGTTATATAAAAGCAACCAGTATAACATGGATTGTGATGGAAGATGGAATTTTTTCCTTTAACCGCATAGTCGCTGTCCGGACTCCTGTTAATAACCCTTTGAAAGTTTCATCTGATAACCTGTTTCTTCTTATATTCTCAACTTTTCCATATCTTGATAAAAGGGAAGTTAAACATTCATCTGGCATTTGGAGAGATGCATTTCTTATTGAGACACAAGTTACTGATGAACTGAGGTTCTTAACTTGATCCAATCCTTACTTTTCTCACTTGAATTTATTTTCTTTATATTTATTCATGAAGTTGTTAAATACAACTGGGTATCATTTTAACCATTTATTCTATTTCTACTCACGGTTTGAACTCCTATAATTTCCTCCACCAAGAGCTTCATGCTCTTAAAAAGGGCATAACTGACTACTTGCATAGGTAGAAATACATCAAACCGCAATCCAAAGAAGTCCTTCCTCCTTAATAGCACTGTCGAAGATACAATTTTCTGAAGTTTATTTGCCTCTCAACAGATAGGAATAATGTCGGGTTTCTGTCCGGCCAAGTTCTTTAAGGCTTAAACTATCTAAACGTTTGGAATAGTACAAAAAAAAAAAAAAAAAAAAAACATGTAACGTCACATGATTCACGCAATATAATGCGTTACTCACTACATGTGTAGGTGCAGATCTCCTTAAAAACACAAAGACAAGTGACCATATCCATACAGCGTTTGTTTACAAATGAACTCTTCTTCTCCAAAGCAGTAGGCTGAGCATAAGAAAAGAGTCAAAGCAGTCAAGTACACATTTATCTTGTGGCTGATGAAACTTGTAGGAAACCCTACCTGGTAAAATTTTCAAAGCTAACATTGTTCATCAGTAGCGTGTCAAATCAAGATAAGTATGCTAGTATCTAGCTGGCAAACACTCACTTTGTGTGTGCGTGCATATGTGTGCGTTTCTGAACTTACAGACAGCTTAGGAAGGGTCCAAGAGATTAATTTTGGTATTGCATGAAGAGTTCTGGAAGGGATGAGAAGTATGTGCTGGCAGCACTGTATATATATGAGAATAGCGAAACAGCAGTAAGTTTACTGTAGCCACAACAGAATGGTTTATGTTGTGATGGGATTACACTAGTGATTAACTTTAAGCATTTTGGTGATTGCAATTATATTGGAAAAATTTACCAAAGGTATTAGGTACGATTCTCCATAGTCTATGATATTTGCGCACACCATAGTGATCTGCGGAAAGAGTAACGAGAATGCTGAAGAAAATATGAAGATTTGTTAGTCTGCACTAGGGAGGAGGGGTTTGAAAATCCCCTGAAGTAAGACAAAGTACAGTATAGGGAGACCGGGGCTAGTTGGCTACAGGGGTAAGTTGGCACAACTGCAATATTTCCTATGTTTGACGACATATAGCTCTGATATTACTACCACGTGGTCACGGTATGTATGTTCAGTTACCAAGAAAACGCCATCAGGATACATTGTACGAGAATTGACTTGTGGTCAAAAGTTTGATTTTGATGATGGTAAGTAAAATCTGAGAAATTACTATTCTTTGCTAAAACATGTGCTAAATTACTTGATATGCCGAATGTTTTCTAGCTAAAATATCTCTTTAAATATGGAAATAAATCGACTATAATACAAAGTTTTTAAAGTGTAAGGTTATTCATCGGATCCCGTTATAACCCTGGATAGGTACGCTACTCGGACACCCCTTTAAGGGTATACTCGGTCGCTCGCGACCCCGACTCCCAAAACAATTTAGGAAAAATTTAGTTATGCATCAATCTGTATTGTTTGACTTGCTAAAAATACTTCAAAGAATGCTAAAAACTACTGAAAATATAAATGATACCCATCTACAAAATAACTATTTATTGGAAATATATTAAAAATTTAAGTATTCAAAAAAAGACGACGTAAATATAAAAAAAATAGAAATATACATATACACATAGATACCTTTAGGGACACCTTCTTAGATGGCAAAGCAACAGCATGTAATTGCTGGAAATGAGTTGGACCCATAGAAGTCAAGATCTGAAATGAAAAAAAAGGGTAACTTTTTTTGGCCAAAAAAATTTGTCCAAATTTCATGAAATTGTTTGGGTACCCAAATGAAATATGAAGATGCTAATTTTTTTTATAGAATAAACTCATAGTATCCTAGAACAGAAATACATAAAAAAAAGTGCACTAAGATGTAATTTATTGTTATATCAGGGGCGAAATGTAAAGGTCATTTTTTGATGGCTTAGTTTCACAATGTAAATTTCTTATGAAAATCATTGTATCTCCTATAAAATATAATATTTATGCATTAGAATATACCAAAATGTCATGAATTCTATACAGAACAAGAATATATAGAGATATCCCAACTTACCTTTCGGGTATGTCAACAAAATGGCCGCAGACCGCAACAACTCTTACAGCCCAATCTACCACTTGAAATGAAGAATGGGTATGTAGATTTCAAGGTGTTATTTATTTATCTAATTATTAGTGGATTGGAATAAAACTGATATGATGGCTTTCTGGATGTTTGACAATTATTTTTATCATATAAAATTTAAATTCTTTGAAATAAATTTTAGATAAAAAATGGGTGATATCTATTTTGTAAAGATTAAAATTTCCGTATTTATACAAACAAGTAGTAAAAAAAGAAAGTTTCATGATTTAACCTAGCTATAACTATCAGATACAGTTCAGATACAAGACAGTTTGAAGCTATAGACAAACAGGCTTCCTGCTCCTCAAACAAGTGGTGTTTGTCATGTGGTCAGTCTTAGGTGGGCAGCTATGACAGTGAGTCCTTTCAGGAAGCTTGATGTGACCAAAACAAAATTGATACCATACTTACAGCAAGAGAAAATAGAATTAGTAACTAATAGAAGTAAAAGGATATCAAATAGCAAATCGGTAGCCAATCAAAGTAAAATGAAATCAAAATAAGAAACTGCTGACCAATAAAAAGTAAAATAATATCAAATTATTATATATACATAAACAATGATCTATAATAATAATAATAATAATAATAATAATAATAATAATAATAATAATAATAATAATAATAATAACAACAATAATAATAATAATAGTAATAATAATAATAAAACACTATATAAATCAATTTCAAGTACATAATACACATAAGAAAAATATTGACAAATACGAAGGAGAAATTATCAGAGAAATAAATATCAAACACATGAGGTTGCAAGCTCCATATTATCATCAACATCTCTTTTTAACTCCATTAGAAGTGTGTTGATGACATCCATGCCGAGGGAATACTGCCTGCTGACCATTATTGAAGATAAATTCAAAATAAATAGAAAAAAATCAGAAATTTGCAAAAAATAAAAAAAATTCAGAAATTAGCATTTGAGGGAAAATGGACCTCATGGCAATATATGGCATCTAAGCCAAAACCAATGTCATGCAAGTGGTAGACACACCATCCACCCACACTTTCCAACTATAAAGAACCAAACAAGTATCAACACTGTTCGACAATTTATAATTATGTAATAACTTTGCTGTTTGATCACTTACCCCTATAAAGGTATTTCAGGGTCGAGGTCGACCCCTGGGCGGGGGGGGGGGGGGGGGTAAAAAAACGGGGAAGGAGGGAAGTTAAATGAAAATCAGTCCTAAAGCAGACAATGGCATGTAGACTAGTCACCCCTTGCAGGTCGATCACTTCCATATTCGAGATAGCTGATGATTTATGGGGAAAAAACAGGTTTTGAACATGCTGTAGGGGTCGCGTACGACCCATCATACCTGTCCAAGATTAATAACAGTTTTTTGGTTGGGGCATGTTGGCACAGCAAGACTGGGGCAAGTTGGCACTGTGCCAACTTGCCCCAAAGATATATTCTTATTAACTTTTGGACACTTTTAGGTAATATTACAGTAGTTTTCCCATTGGTTTTTTAGACTTGGTTAGAATATACCGAAGAAAAACTGAACGAGCCTTAACTCCACCTGATGTGATTCTAAGGGCTGTCAAATGTGTAAAGTTTGAACACAAGTCAATAAGAGGGGTTGCAAAATATTTTGGCATTCCATTTTGAACGCTTACACGTTATTGCCAGAAAATAACTAATGAACATTTCCTTATTAATAGCCCTCAAGGTAGTTCAGGAGCAGCTAATCTCTCAGGGTGGATGAAAGAGTCTGACTTTGTTGGGTTTCTTAACCATTTTGTGAAACATACTAAATTTTCAAAAGAGAGCCAAGTGCTTTTATTACTAGACAATCATGAGTCTCACCTGTCCATAGATGGCCTGAATTATTGTAAGGCAAATGGAATTGTTGCTTTTCAATTCCCCCCACACAGCTCTCATAAAATGCAACCACTTGATATAAGTATTTACGAACCACTGAAGAAGTATGTAGATAGATCCTGTGACTCTTGGATGACAAATTATCCAGTTTCTACAATGACTATATATGATATTCCAGGAATAAGTTCCACTGCATTGCCACTTGCTGTAACTCCTGCCAATATCTTAGCTGGGTTCAAATCTGCAGGGATTTCACATTTTAATATAGATATATTTCAGGAATAAGATTTTATGGGTGCTTATGTAACAGACAGGCCTTTGCCTAATTATTTGTCTGAAATGCAAGCATCTCAAGAAAATGGAAGCTCTGGTATGCTGATTCTATATCCATCAGAGGCTAGAGACAAAACTACAAACCAAGCTGGTTCTCCTTTCACACTCAGGGATGCTCAGTTAAAGGGGATAAATGAACTTGTGGCTCCGAATATGGCAATCAGTCACGTAAATGAACCAACACCATCTACTTCAGGAGTCTCTAAACATAAAAAATATCAACTTGAGCTTAACACCAGAAGCAGTAAGACCACTACCTAAGGCAGGTTCAAGAAAGGGAAACTCATTGAACAAAAGGAAGCGAACCACAGCAATCTTGACAGATACTCCAGTTAAAAGAGCATTAGAGGAGAAAAAGTCATAAGTAAAAGTGAAAACTGGAAGAATTATATTTTCAGGGAAAAAGAAAACAAAACAAAGAATTCCAGAAAGCTCAGAATCTAAAGAGGAGGAAACTTACTGTTTGGTATGTGTAGAACCATTTTCCAATAGGAAAACGCGGGAAATCTGGGTGCAATGCCGGGTTTGCAAAAGATGGGCTCATGAAAATGCACTGATAAAATCTATTTATTTTTTTTAATTGTAATCACTGTGATTCAAATGATGAAACAGACTTGCTTTGAAAGTGTAACATTTATTTTGTGATTTGAATGTTTTCAGAGACTACATTGAAAGTTTGAGGTATTTCATTAGGTCTGTTTTTCTTTTAATTAAAGTGAGAATTGTGATTCAAATGGTAGTGTTTATTTTCTTATTTTCATAACACAAACTGTTGTTTACAATAGGTTTCCCTTTCGGGCATTCAAATACTAGTTTTATTTTCTTGTTTGCCAGAGATAGTTTTCAATGATAAAAAACCATTTGTTTAAACATTTGTGATATTAAGTGCTGTGATTTCTATGATACAAAGAATATGTGCTCTACTAAATAGTGTTTAAATATTCTTTAAACGAGACCAAAATATTATGAGCCAACTTGCCCCTCAGTGTGTGCCAACTTACCCCACATGTGGGGCATGTTGGCACATGTGAGAAATATTTTTTGAAACCAATTTGTGTTTTTATTTGGTCATGAACCAACGTCTGTGATGCAATAAAATGTAGTCAGATGTTTATATTTTTCATTCATATAATAAAATCTCCAAAATACCCCATAGTTTTATACCTATGAATAAAAATGTAAAAAGTGTGCCAACTAGCCCCGGTCTCCCCGTAAGTGTGAATGAAGAGAAGGCAAGAATTTAGCATTATTGGAAGGTATAGAACTGAGAAAAAGTAGATTAATTTAGATATTTGCAATAATCAATACAAAGTAAGGGTTGGTGTAATGGGGAGGTGAGGAAGAGATTGCAAGCTAGGTGTGTTCAAATAGAAATAAATTTCTACTTCATACTTGGGTTCGAACGCTTCTAATGAAAGGCCAGGTCGAAACCAACCATGCCACGAGAGGCCATAATAGAAGTCGGAACCTAACTGCTAATCATCTGTTCAGGATTTACCTGGCGAGACATCAGTCTCTTACCAGCGAGTTTTCCCCTACTTCCGGCCCACCACGTGACACAATTGATAGTAAATCATTCAAATTACTCCTAATGAGTCAATATGGATAAACATCAACACAACATCGTGTTCAAATAGAAATAAATTTCTATCTCATACTTGGGATCGAACGCTGGCCCCTTCTGATGAAAGGCCAGGACGACTTCTTTTATGGCCTCTCGTGGCATTGTGCCTAGTCCCCCGAAAGGTGGAATATGAAAGGCTACTTTAAAAAAAAAAAAGAAAAAAAAAATTATTCCATTAGCCAAAATAATAATAAAAATTTCATAATTTTCCTCCACAAATGTTTCCTCTATAAATGCTGTGATACCGTTTCAGCTAGACTTCATGCCAACATTTCATCAAATCCTTTGGTGCAATAACCGCTGGGGAGAAATTCATAACATCAACGTCGGAATGTCTGTTCATCAATATGTGCTTCATATGGTCTGCCAGATCCATTCCATCGTTTTAACAGGGGTATTCACGTGCTTACGTTTGTACTATAACACAATATACGTGTTTGAATTTGTTCTGTATTGCAATTGCATATGCAAGATCATTTACACATGAATATAAACGATGTAGTATTGCTAGTACATTAAATTCTAATAAACAGATTTATTCTTGCATACATGCACCATAGTAATTAGATAAACGCACATTGACGTCAGTCTATCTCCGAGTTTGTTTTGTGCTATACATATTAA